>NC_068381.1:26513363-26557700 GCF_023724105.1 Carassius gibelio
CGTAGTCAGACGCGTTATCCATTGCGCCACTGGCCCACCATTAGTAGAGACCCCCGATTGTTACAGACTTGTTGGTTTTCGATGTGACGGTGGCAAGCATTGATGTCTGCTCATTCTCACCTTGTTATCAGGAGAACATACTACCAGCCCACCAGCCCACCAGCCCACCAGCCCTCCAGCCCACCAGCCCTCCAGCCCACCAGCCCACCAGCCCTCCCTGGTGGTCTAGTGGTTAGGATTCGGCGCTCTCACCGCCGCGGCCCGGGTTCGATTCCCGGTCAGGGAAAGCTCTTTTGCCTTCCAATTGTGGACTGCGAATTCAAGCTCTGCTGACAGCTGTGAGAAAGCCAGCTCCAAACCAAAAAATTGGTGGGAACATGAAAAAAAACACCTCCTTCGAGCCGGAGTTGAACCAGCGACCTAAGGATGGCCAACACTCCAACCTACAGTCCTCCGCTCTACCAGCTGAGCTATCGAAGGGGCTAAGGGCTAGACAGAACCTCGACATATCAGGGTTCTGTAGCTCTACTGTTGGCCAAAAAGTCACTTCTGGTGCAGGAAGATTTGCTGGATTTTTGAGGAGGGAAGCAAAAAGGAGCATGCATTCCCATACCGGGAGTTGAACCCGGGCCGCCTAGGTGAAAACCAGGAATCCTAACCGCTAGACCATATGGGATTTGGACACTTTAAACTGGCCATGGGCTTCTGGCGCACTTTCCATACATGTGGTCAGCGTGGGCGCAGGACCTTGTAGTGGCCTGTTGCTTTAGTTCTGTGACTGTAACAATGTGATAATAATTTGGCAAAACAAGAATTATCCAAAAGGACGGTTTTCTGAATTATATAGTGTTGTATGCATTCAGGGAATCTGTTTTTTCACTCAACCCGGGGGTTCAGTGTATTTGGGCAGATTCCTGTGATTGCAGAATTGATTCCTCAAACTGGTAATTAAGCTCTTGTCCAAGTGAAAATACTCGTGTCATCCATTTGAAAACACACACGGCAACCTTTATCTAGAGGAAAAACTGGAGTCAACCCCTGGCTGCGTACGAGAAAACCAGGAATCCTAACTGCTAGACCATATGGGAACTGGCCAGCTTTAACTGGCCACAAGCTTGTGGGCCACTTTCCATACATGTGGTCAGCGTGGGCACAGGACCTTGTAGTGGCCTGTTGCTTTAGTTCTGTGACTGTAACAATGTGATAATAATTTGGCAAAACAAGAATTATCCAAAAGGACGGTTTTCTGAATTATATAGTGTTGTATGCATTCAGGGAATCTGTTTTTTCACTCAACCCGGGGGTTCAGTGTATTTGGGCAGATTCCTGTGATTGCAGAATTGATTCCTCAAACTGGTAATTAAGCTCTTGTCCAAGTGAAAATACTCGTGTCATCCATTTGAAAACACACACGGCAACCTTTATCTAGAGGAAAAACTGGAGTCAACCCCTGGCTGCGTACGAGAAAACCAGGAATCCTAACTGCTAGACCATATGGGAACTGGCCAGCTTTAACTGGCCACAAGCTTGTGGGCCACTTTCCATAAATGTGGCCAGTGTGGGCGCAGGGTTTTGTAGTGGCCTGTTGCTTTTGGTGTGTGACTGTAACAATGTGATAATAATTTGGCAATACAAGAATCATCCGAAGGGACGGTTTACTGAAATATATAGTGTTGCATGCATTCAAGGGACATGTTTGTTGACTCACACATGGTTCAGTATTTTGGCCAGAATCCTGTGATTGCTGAATTTATACCTCGAACTGGTAATTAAGGTCTTGTCCAGGTGAAAATACTTGTGTCATGCATCTGAAAACACACATGGCAACCGTTATCTAGAGGAAAAACTGCCTATCGTCGGTCTGTCAAGGTACAAAACTGACATGTTGTGAGGTTAATAATGAAAGTGAGACCAACTTTTAATCCGCAAAATTGCTGATTATTCGCTCGTTCAGTTTAATGCAGATTACAAATTATTCTCAATGCCCAGGTGGCAATTAGTGATAAGGCTTCAAAATGGCAAGCCTGTGACATCAAAACCACATGGCATTGCACCCTTCAAAGTAGTAAAGCGGTTACAGAGTAGCGATGAAATTGTTCATTCTAGAATCAACTGGCCCACCAGCCTGCATTTTGTGAGACGAATGGCAATACCAAAGCATGTCCGTGTCTCCCCTAGACATCGGAATGGGTGTGCAGAATGTGCCTTTTTTTGGAAAAAATAGAAGAATGCCTAGAGAGTTGCCTTTTCTTTTGGACTTTGGAGAAAAAAAACACAACAACAAAATAAGCCGGAGAAAAACAAGCACAGAGCGAGCCAGCCAGGAGTCGAACCTAGAATCTTCTGATCCGTAGTCAGACGCGTTATCCATTGCGCCACTGGCCCACCATTAGTAGAGACCCCCGATTGTTACAGACTTGTTGGTTATCGATGTGACGGTGGCAAGCATTGATGTCTGCTCATTCTCACCTTGTTATCAGGAGAACATACTACCAGCCCACCAGCCCACCAGCCCTCCAGCCCACCAGCCCAGCAGCCCACCAGCCCTCCAGCCCACCAGCCCTCCCTGGTGGTCTAGTGGTTAGGATTCGGCGCTCTCACCGCCGCGGCCCGGGTTCGATTCCCGGTCAGGGAAAGCTCTTTTGCCTTCCAATTGTGGACTGCGAATTCAAGCTCTGCTGACAGCTGTGAGAAAGCCAGCTCCAAACCAAAAAATTGGTGGGAACATGAAAAAAAACACCTCCTTCGAGCCGGAGTTGAACCAGCGACCTAAGGATGGCCAACACTCCAACCTACAGTCCTCCGCTCTACCAGCTGAGCTATCGAAGGGGCTAAGGGCTAGTCAGAACCTCGACATATCAGGGTTCTGTAGCTCTACTGTTGGCCAAAAAGTCACTTCTGGTGCAGGAAGATTTGCTGGATTTTTGAGGAGGGAAGCAAAAAGGAGCATGCATTCCCATACCGGGAGTTGAACCCGGGCCGCCTGGGTGAAAACCAGGAATCCTAACCGCTAGACCATATGGGATTTGGACACTTTAAACTGGCCATGGGCTTCTGGCGCACTTTCCATACATGTGGTCAGCGTGGGCGCAGGACCTTGTAGTGGCCTGTTGCTTTAGTTCTGTGACTGTAACAATGTGATAATAATTTGGCAAAACAAGAATTATCCAAAAGGACGGTTTTCTGAATTATATAGTGTTGTATGCATTCAGGGAATCTGTTTTTTCACTCAACCCGGGGGTTCAGTGTATTTGGGCAGATTCCTGTGATTGCAGAATTGATTCCTCAAACTGGTAATTAAGCTCTTGTCCAAGTGAAAATACTCGTGTCATCCATTTGAAAACACACACGGCAACCTTTATCTAGAGGAAAAACTGGAGTCAACCCCTGGCTGCGTACGAGAAAACCAGGAATCCTAACTGCTAGACCATATGGGAACTGGCCAGCTTTAACTGGCCACAAGCTTGTGGGCCACTTTCCATAAATGTGGCCAGTGTGGGCGCAGGGTTTTGTAGTGGCCTGTTGCTTTTGGTGTGTGACTGTAACAATGTGATAATAATTTGGCAATACAAGAATCATCCGAAGGGACGGTTTACTGAAATATATAGTGTTGCATGCATTCAAGGGACATGTTTGTTGACTCACACATGGTTCAGTATTTTGGCCAGAATCCTGTGATTGCTGAATTTATACCTCGAACTGGTAATTAAGGTCTTGTCCAGGTGAAAATACTTGTGTCATGCATCTGAAAACACACATGGCAACCGTTATCTAGAGGAAAAACTGCCTATCGTCGGTCTGTCAAGGTACAAAACTGACATGTTGTGAGGTTAATAATGAAAGTGAGACCAACTTTTAATCCGCAAAATTGCTGATTATTCGCTCGTTCAGTTTAATGCAGATTACAAATTATTCTCAATGCCCAGGTGGCAATTAGTGATAAGGCTTCAAAATGGCAAGCCTGTGACATCAAAACCACATGGCATTGCACCCTTCAAAGTAGTAAAGCGGTTACAGAGTAGCGATGAAATTGTTCATTCTAGAATCAACTGGCCCACCAGCCTGCATTTTGTGAGACGAATGGCAATACCAAAGCATGTCCGTGTCTCCCCTAGACATCGGAATGGGTGTGCAGAATGTGCCTTTTTTTGGAAAAAATAGAAGAATGCCTAGAGAGTTGCCTTTTCTTTTGGACTTTGGAGAAAAAAAACACAACAACAAAATAAGCCGGAGAAAAACAAGCACAGAGCGAGCCAGCCAGGAGTCGAACCTAGAATCTTCTGATCTGTAGCCAGACGCGTTATCCATTGCGCCACTGGCCCACCATTAGTAGAGACCCCCGATTGTTACAGACTTGTTGGTTTTCGATGTGACGGTGGCAAGCACTGATGTCTGCTCATTCTCACCTTGTTATCAGGAGAACATACTACCAGCCCACCAGCCCACCAGCCCTCCAGCCCACCAGCCCACCAGCCCTCCAGCCCACCAGCCCTCCCTGGTGGTCTAGTGGTTAGGATTCGGCGCTCTCACGGCCGCGGCCCGGGTTCGATTCCCGTTCAGGGAAAGCTCTTTTGCCTTCCAATTGTGGACTGCGAATTCAAGCTCTGCTGACAGCTGTGAGAAAGCCAGCTCCAAACCAAAAAATTGGTGGGAACATGAAAAAAAACACCTCCTTCGAGCCGGAGTTGAACCAGTGACCTAAGGATGGCCAACACTCCAACCTACAGTCCTCCGCTCTACCAGCTGAGCTATCGAAGGGGCTAAGAGCTAGTCAGAACCTCGACATATCAGGGTTCTGTAGCTCTACTGTTGGCCAAAAAGTCACTTCTGGTGCAGGAAGATTTGCTGGATTTTTGAGGAGGGAAGCAAAAAGGAGCATACATTCCCATACCGGGAGTTGAACCCGGGCCGCCTGGGTGAAAACCAGGAATCCTAACCGCTAGACCATATGGGATTTGGACACTTTAAACTGGCCATTGGCTTCTGGCGCACTTTCCATACATGTGGTCAGCGTGGGCGCAGGACCTTGTAGTGGCCTGTTGCTTTAGTTCTGTGACTGTAACAATGTGATAATAATTTGGCAAAACAAGAATTATCCAAAAGGACGGTTTTCTGAATTATATAGTGTTGTATGCATTCAGGGAATCTGTTTTTTCACTCAACCCGGGGGTTCAGTGTATTTGGGCAGATTCCTGTGATTGCAGAATTGATTCCTCAAACTGGTAATTAAGCTCTTGTCCAAGTGAAAATACTCGTGTCATCCATTTGAAAACACACACGGCAACCTTTATCTAGAGGAAAAACTGGAGTCAACCCCTGGCTGCGTACGAGAAAACCAGGAATCCTAACTGCTAGACCATATGGGAACTGGCCAGCTTTAACTGGCCACAAACTTGTGGGCCACTTTCCATAAATGTGGCCAGTGTGGGCGCAGGGTTTTGTAGTGGCCTGTTGCTTTTGGTGTGTGACTGTAACAATGTGATAATAATTTGGCAATACAAGAATCATCCGAAGGGACGGTTTAATGAAATATATAGTGTTGCATGCATTCAAGGGACATGTTTGTTGACTCACACATGGTTCAGTTTTTTGGCCAGAATCCTGTGATTGCTGAATTTATACCTCGAACTGGTAATTAAGGTCTTGTCCAGGTGAAAATACTTGTGTCATGCATCTGAAAACACACATGGCAACCGTTATCTAGAGGAAAAACTGCCTATCGTCGGTCTGTCAAGGTACAAAACTGACATGTTGTGAGGTTAATAATGAAAGTGAGACCAACTTTTAATCCGCAAAATTGCTGATTATTCGCTCATTCAGTTTAATGCAGATTACAAATTATTCTCAATGCCCAGGTGGCAATTAGTGATAAGGCTTTAAAATGGCAAGCCTGTGACATCAAAACCACATGGCATTGCACCCTTCAAAGTAGTAAAGCGGTTACAGAGTAGCGATGAAATTGTTCATTCTAGAATCAACTGGCCCACCAGCCTGCATTTTGTGAGACGAATGGCAATACCAACGCATGTCCGTGTCTCCCCTAGACATCGGAATGGGTGTGCAGAATGTGCCTTTTTTTGGAAAAAATAGAAGAATGCCTAGAGAGTTGCCTTTTCTTTTGGACTTTGGAGAAAAAAAAACACAACAACAAAATAAGCCGGAGAAAAACAAGCACAGAGCGAGCCAGCCAGGAGTCGAACCTAGAATCTTCTGATCCGTAGTCAGACGTGTTATCCATTGCGCCACTAGCCCACCAATAGTAAAGAACCCCGATTGTTACAGCCCACGAGCCCTCCAGCCCTCCATCCCTCCCTGGTGGTCTAGTGGTTAGGATTCGGCACTCTCACCGCAGCGGCCCAGGTTCGATTCCCGGTCAGGGAAAGCTCTTTTGCCTTCCAATTGTGGACTGCGAATTAAAGCTCTGCTGACAGCTGTGAGAAAGCCAGCTCCAACCAAAACATTGGTGGGAACATGAAAAAAACACCTCCTTCGAGCCGGAGTTGAACCAGCGACCTAAGGATGGCCAACACTCCAGCCTACAGTCCTCCGCTCTACCAGCTGAGCTATCGAAGGGGCTAAGGGCTAGTCAGAACCTCAACATATCAGGGTTCTGTAGCTCTACTGCAGGCCAAAAAGTCACTTCTGGTGCAGGAAGATTTGCTGGATCAGAACCTCAACATATCAGGGTTCTGTAGCTCTACTGCTGGCCAAAAAGTCACTTCTGGTGCAGGAAGATTTGCTGGATTTTTGAGGAGGGAAGCAAAAAGGAGCATGCATTCCCATACCGGGAGTTGAACCCGGGCCGCCTGGGTGAAAACCAGGAATCCTAACGCTAGACCATATGGGATTTGGACACTTTAAACTGGCCATGGGCTTCTGGCGCACTTTCCATACATGTGGTCAGCGTGGGCGCAGGACCTTGTAGTGGCCTGTTGCTTTAGTTCTGTGACTGTAACAATGTGATAATAATTTGGCAAAACAAGAATTATCCAAAAGGACGGTTTTCTGAATTATATAGTGTTGTATCCATTCAGGGAATCTGTTTTTTTCACTCAACCCGGGGGTTCAGTGTATTTGGGCAGATTCCTGTGATTGCAGAATTGATTCCTCAAACTGGTAATTAAGCTCTTGTCCAAGTGAAAATACTCGTGTCATCCATTTGAAAACACACACGGCAACCTTTATCTAGAGAAAAAACTGGAGTCAACCCCTGGCTGCGTACGAGAAAACCAGGAATCCTAACTGCTAGACCATATGGGAACTGGCCAGCTTTAACTGGCCACAAGCTTGTGGGCCACTTTCCATAAATGTGGCCAGTGTGGGCGCAGGGTTTTGTAGTGGCCTGTTGCTTTTGGTGTGTGACTGTAACAATGTGATAATAATTTGGCAATACAAGAATCATCCGAAGGGACGGTTTACTGAAATATATAGTGTTGCATGCATTCAAGGGACATGTTTGTTGACTCACACATGGTTCAGTATTTTGGCCAGAATCCTGTGATTGCTGAATTTATACCTCGAACTGGTAATTAAGGTCTTGTCCAGGTGAAAATACTTGTGTCATGCATCTGAAAACACACATGGCAACCATTATCTAGAGGAAAAACTGCCTATCGTCGGTCTGTCAAGGTACAAAACTGACATGTTGTGAGGTTAATAATGAAAGTGAGACCAACTTTTAATCCGCAAAATTGCTGATTATTCGCTCGTTCAGTTTAATGCAGATTACAAATTATTCTCAATGCCCAGGTGGCAATTAGTGATAAGGCTTCAAAATGGCAAGCCTGTGACATCAAAACCACATGGCATTGCACCCTTCAAAGTAGTAAAGCGGTTACAGAGTAGCGATGAAATTGTTCATTCTAGAATCAACTGGCCCACCAGCCTGCATTTTGTGAGACGAATGGCAATACCAAAGCATGTCCGTGTCTCCCCTAGACATCGGAATGGGTGTGCAGAATGTGCCTTTTTTTGGAAAAAATAGAAGAATGCCTAGAGAGTTGCCTTTTCTTTTGGACTTTGGAGAAAAAAAACACAACAACAAAATAAGCCGGAGAAAAGCAAGCACAGAGCGAGCCAGCCAGGAGTCGAACCTAGAATCTTCTGATCCGTAGTCAGACGCGTTATCCATTGCGCCACTGGCCCACCATTAGTAGAGACCCCCGATTGTTACAGACTTGTTGGTTTTCGATGTGACGGTGGCAAGCATTGATGTCTGCTCATTCTCACCTTGTTATCAGGAGAACAGACTACCAGCCCTCCAGCCCACCAGCCCACCAGTCCTCCAGCCCACCAGCCCACCAGCCCACCAGCCCACCAGCCCACGAGCCCTCCAGTCCACCATCCCTCCCTGGTGGTCTAGTGGCTCTCACCGCCGAGGCCCGGGTTCGATTCCCGGTCAGGGAAAGCTCTTTTGCCTTCCAATTGTGGTCTGCGAATTCAAGCTCTGCTGACAGCTGTGAGAAAGCCAGCTCCAAACCAAAAAATTGGTGGGAACATGAAAAAAAACACCTCCTTCGAGCCGGAGTTGAACCAGCGACCTAAGGATGGCCAACACTCCAACCTACAGTCCTCCGCTCTACCAGCTGAGCTATCGAAGGGGCTAAGGGCTAGTCAGAACCTCGACATATCAGAGTTCTGTAGCTCTACTGCTGGCCAAAAAGTCACTTCTGGTGCAGGAAGATTTGCTGGATTTTTGAGGAGGGAAGCAAAATGGAGCATGCATTCCCATACCGGGAGTTGAACCCGGGCCGCCTGGGTGAAAACCAGGAATCCTAACCGCTAGACCATATGGGATTTGGACACTTTAAACTGGCCATGGGCTTCTGGCGCACTTTCCATACATGTGGTCAGCGTGGGCGCAGGACCTTGTAGTGGCCTGTTGCTTTAGTTCTGTGACTGTAACAATGTGATAATAATTTGGCAAAACAAGAATTATCCAAAAGGACGGTTTTCTGAATTATATAGTGTTGTATCCATTCAGGGAATCTGTTTTTTTCACTCAACCCGGGGGTTCAGTGTATTTGGGCAGATTCCTGTGATTGCAGAATTGATTCCTCAAACTGGTAATTAAGCTCTTGTCCAAGTGAAAATACTCGTGTCATCCATTTGAAAACACACACGGCAACCTTTATCTAGAGAAAAAACTGGAGTCAACCCCTGGCTGCGTACGAGAAAACCAGGAATCCTAACTGCTAGACCATATGGGAACTGGCCAGCTTTAACTGGCCACAAGCTTGTGGGCCACTTTCCATAAATGTGGCCAGTGTGGGCGCAGGGTTTTGTAGTGGCCTGTTGCTTTTGGTGTGTGACTGTAACAATGTGATAATAATTTGGCAATACAAGAATCATCCGAAGGGACGGTTTACTGAAATATATAGTGTTGCATGCATTCAAGGGACATGTTTGTTGACTCACACATGGTTCAGTTTTTTGGCCAGAATCCTGTGATTGCTGAATTTATACCTCGAACTGGTAATTAAGGTCTTGTCCAGGTGAAAATACTTGTGTCATGCATCTGAAAACACACATGGCAACCGTTATCTAGAGGAAAAACTGCCTATCGTCGGTCTGTCAAGGTACAAAACTGACATGTTGTGAGGTTAATAATGAAAGTGAGACCAATTTTTAATCCGCAAAATTGCTGATTATTCGCTCGTTCAGTTTAATGCAGATTACAAATTATTCTCAATGTCCAGGTGGCAATTAGTGATAAGGCTTCAAAATGGCAAGCCTGTGACATCAAAACCACATGGCATTGCACCCTTCAAAGTAGTAAAGCGGTTACAGAGTAGCGATGAAATTGTTCATTCTAGAATCAACTGGCCCACCAGCCTGCATTTTGTGAGACGAATGGCAATACCAAAGCATGTCCGTGTCTCCCCTAGACATCGGAATGGGTGTGCAGAATGTGCCTTTTTTTGGAAAAAATAGAAGAATGCCTAGAGAGTTGCCTTTTCTTTTGGACTTTGGAGAAAAAAAACACAACAACAAAATAAGCCGGAGAAAAACAAGCACAGAGCGAGCCAGCCAGGAGTCGAACCTAGAATCTTCTGATCCGTAGTCAGACGCGTTATCCATTGCGCCACTGGCCCACCATTAGTAGAGACCCCCGATTGTTACAGACTTGTTGGTTTTCGATGTGACGGTGGCAAGCATTGATGTCTGCTCATTCTCACCTTGTTATCAGGAGAACATACTACCAGCCCACCAGCCCACCATCCCTCCCTGGTGGTCTAGTGGTTAGGATTCGGCGCTCTCACCGCCGCGGCCCGGGTTCGATTCCCGGTCAGGGAAAGCTCTTTTGCCTTCCAATTGTGGACTGCGAATTCAAGCTCTGCTGACAGCTGTGAGAAAGCCAGCTCCAAACCAAAAAATTGGTGGGAACATGAAAAAAAACACCTCCTTCGAGCCGGAGTTGAACCAGCGACCTAAGGATGGCCAACACTCCAACCTACAGTCCTCCGCTCTACCAGCTGAGCTATCGAAGGGGCTAAGGGCTAGTCAGAACCTCGACATATCAGGGTTCTGTAGCTCTACTGCTGGCCAAAAAGTCACTTCTGGTGCAGGAAGATTTGCTGGATCAGAACCTCGACATATCAGGGTTCTGTAGCTCTACTGTTGGCCAAAAAGTCACTTCTGGTGCAGGAAGATTTGCTGGATTTTTGAGGAGGGAAGCAAAAAGGAGCATGCATTCCCATACCGGGAGTTGAACCCGGGCCGCCTGGGTGAAAACCAGGAATCCTAACCGCTAGACCATATGGGATTTGGACACTTTAAACTGGCCATGGGCTTCTGGCGCACTTTCCATACATGTGGTCAGCGTGGGCGCAGGACCTTGTAGTGGCCTGTTGCTTTAGTTCTGTGACTGTAACAATGTGATAATAATTTGGCAAAACAAGAATTATCCAAAAGGACGGTTTTCTGAATTATATAGTGTTGTATGCATTCAGGGAATCTGTTTTTTCACTCAACCCGGGGGTTCAGTGTATTTGGGCAGATTCCTGTGATTGCAGAATTGATTCCTCAAACTGGTAATTAAGCTCTTGTCCAAGTGAAAATACTCGAGTCATCCATTTGAAAACACACATGGCAACCTTTATCTAGAGGAAAAACTGGAGTCAACCCCTGGCTGCGTACGAGAAAACCAGGAATCCTAACTGCTAGACCATATGGGAACTGGCCAGCTTTAACTGACCACAAGCTTGTGGGCCACTTTCCATAAATGTGGCCAGTGTGGGCGCAGGGTTTTGTAGTGGCCTGTTGCTTTTGGTGTGTGACTGTAACAATGTGATAATAATTTGGCAATACAAGAATCATCCGAAGGGACGGTTTACTGAAATATATAGTGTTGCATGCATTCAAGGGACATGTTTGTTGACTCACACATGGTTCAGTATTTTGGCCAGAATCCTGTGATTGCTGAATTTATACCTCGAACTGGTAATTAAGGTCTTGTCCAGGTGAAAATACTTGTGTCATGCATCTGAAAACACACATGGCAACCGTTATCTAGAGGAAAAACTGCCTATCGTCGGTCTGTCAAGGTACAAAACTGACATGTTGTGAGGTTAATAATGAAAGTGAGACCAACTTTTAATCCGCAAAATTGCTGATTATTCGCTCGTTCAGTTTAATGCAGATTACAAATTATTCTCAATGCCCAGGTGGCAATTAGTGATAAGGCTTCAAAATGGCAAGCCTGTGACATCAAAACCACATGGCATTGCACCCTTCAAAGTAGTAAAGCGGTTACAGAGTAGCGATGAAATTGTTCATTCTAGAATCAACTGGCCCACCAGCCTGCATTTTGTGAGACGAATGGCAATACCAAAGCATGTCCGTGTCTCCCCTAGACATCGGAATGGGTGTGCAGAATGTGCCTTTTTTTGGAAAAAATAGAAGAATGCCTAGAGAGTTGCCTTTTCTTTTGGACTTTGGAGAAAAAAAACACAACAACAAAATAAGTCGGAGAAAAGCAAGCACAGAGCGAGCCAGCCAGGAGTCGAACCTAGAATCTTCTGATCCGTAGTCAGACGCGTTATCCATTGCGCCACTGGCCCACCATTAGTAGAGACCCCCGATTGTTACAGACTTGTTGGTTTTCGATGTGACGGTGGCAAGCATTGATGTCTGCTCATTCTCACCTTGTTATCAGGAGAACATACTACCAGCCCACCAGCCCACCAGCCCTCCAGCCCACCATCCCTCCCTGGTGGTCTAGTGGTTAGGATTCGTCGCTCTCACCGCCGCGGCCCGGGTTCGATTCCCGGTCAGGGAAAGCTCTTTTGCCTTCCAATTGTGGACTGCGAATTCAAGCTCTGCTGACAGCTGTGAGAAAGCCAGCTCCAAACCAAAAAATTGGTGGGAACATGAAAAAAAACACCTCCTTCGAGCCGGAGTTGAACCAGCGACCTAAGGATGGCCAACACTCCAACCTACAGTCCTCCGCTCTACCAGCTGAGCTATCGAAGGGGCTAAGGGCTAGTCAGAACCTCGACATATCAGGGTTCTGTAGCTCTACTGCTGGCCAAAAAGTCACTTCTGGTGCAGGAAGATTTGCTGGATCAGAACCTCGACATATCAGGGTTCTGTAGCTCTACTGTTGGCCAAAAAGTCACTTCTGGTGCAGGAAGATTTGCTGGATTTTTGAGGAGGGAAGCAAAAAGGAGCATGCATTCCCATACCGGGAGTTGAACCCGGGCCGCCTGGGTGAAAACCAGGAATCCTAACCGCTAGACCATATGGGATTTGGACACTTTAAACTGGCCATGGGCTTCTGGCGCACTTTCCATACATGTGGTCAGCGTGGGCGCAGGACCTTGTAGTGGCCTGTTGCTTTAGTTCTGTGACTGTAACAATGTGATAATAATTTGGCAAAACAAGAATTATCCAAAAGGACGGTTTTCTGAATTATATAGTGTTGTATGCATTCAGGGAATCTGTTTTTTCACTCAACCCGGGGGTTCAGTGTATTTGGGCAGATTCCTGTGATTGCAGAATTGATTCCTCAAACTGGTAATTAAGCTCTTGTCCAAGTGAAAATACTCGAGTCATCCATTTGAAAACACACACGGCAACCTTTATCTAGAGGAAAAACTGGAGTCAACCCCTGGCTGCGTACGAGAAAACCAGGAATCCTAACTGCTAGACCATATGGGAACTGGCCAGCTTTAACTGGCCACAAGCTTGTGGGCCACTTTCCATAAATGTGGCCAGTGTGGGCGCAGGGTTTTGTAGTGGCCTGTTGCTTTTGGTGTGTGACTGTAACAATGTGATAATAATTTGGCAATACAAGAATCATCCGAAGGGACGGTTTACTGAAATATATAGTGTTGCATGCATTCAAGGGACATGTTTGTTGACTCACACATGGTTCAGTTTTTTGGCCAGAATCCTGTGATTGCTGAATTTATACCTCGAACTGGTAATTAAGGTCTTGTCCAGGTGAAAATACTTGTGTCATGCATCTGAAAACACACATGGCAACCGTTATCTAGAGGAAAAACTGCCTATCGTCGGTCTGTCAAGGTACAAAACTGACATGTTGTGAGGTTAATAATGAAAGTGAGACCAACTTTTAATCCGCAAAATTGCTGATTATTCGCTCGTTCAGTTTAATGCAGATTACAAATTATTCTCAATGTCCAGGTGGCAATTAGTGATAAGGCTTCAAAATGGCAAGCCTGTGACATCAAAACCAAATGGCATTGCACCCTTCAAAGTAGTAAAGCGGTTACAGAGTAGCGATGAAATTGTTCATTCTAGAATCAACTGGCCCACCAGCCTGCATTTTGTGAGACGAATGGCAATACCAAAGCATGTCCGTGTCTCCCCTAGACATCGGAATGGGTGTGCAGAATGTGCCTTTTTTGGAAAAAATAGAAGAATGCCTAGAGAGTTGCCTTTTCTTTTGGACTTTGGAGAGAAAAAACACAACAACAAAATAAGCCGGAGACAAACAAACACAGAGCGATCCAGCCAGGAGTCAAACCTAGAATCTTCTGATCCGTAGTCAGACGCGTTATCCATTGCGCCACTGGCCCACCAATACTAAAGACCTCCGATTGTTACAGACTTGTTGGTTTTCGATGTGACGGTGGCAAGCATTGATGTCTGCTCATTCTCACCTTGTTATCAGGAGAACAGACTACCAGCCCTCCAGCCCACCAGCCCTCCAGCCCTCCAGCCCACCAGCCCACCAGCCCACCAGCCCTCCAGCCCACCAGCCCTCCAGCCCACCAGCCCTCCCTGGTGGTCTAGTGGTTAGGATTCGGCGCTCTCACCGCCGGGGGCCGGGTTCGATTCCCGGTCAGGGAAAGCTCTTTTGCCTTCCAATTGTGGACTGCGAATTCAAGCTCTGCTGACAGCTGTGAGAAAGCCAGCTCCAAACCAAAAAATTGGTGGGAACATGAAAAAAAACACCTCCTTCGAGCCAGAGTTGAACCAGCGACCTAAGGATGGCCAACACTCCAACCTACAGTCCTCCGCTCTACCAGCTGAGCTATCGAAGGGGCTAAGATCTAGTCAGAACCTCGACATATCAGGGTTCTGTAGCTCTACTGCTGGCCAAAAAGTCACTTCTGGTGCAGGAAGATTTGCTGGATCAGAACCTCGACATATCAGGGTTCTGTAGCTCTACTGCTGGCCAAAAAGTCACTTCTGGTGCAGGAAGATTTGCTGGATTTTTGAGGAGGGAAGCAAAAAGGAGCATGCATTCCCATACCGGGAGTTGAACCCGGGCCGCCTGGGTGAAAACCAGGAATCCTAACCGCTAGACCATATGGGATTTGGACAATTTAAACTGGCCATGGGCTTCTCGCGCACTTTCCATACATGTGGTCAGCGTGGGCGCAGGACCTTGTAGTGGCCTGTTGCTTTAGTTCTGTGACTGTAACAATGTGATAATAATTTGGCAAAACAAGAATTATCCAAAAGGACGGTTTTCTGAATTATATAGTGTTGTATGCATTCAGGGAATCTGTTTTTTCACTCAACCCGGGGGTTCAGTGTATTTGGGCAGATTCCTGTGATTGCAGAATTGATTCCTCAAACTGGTAATTAAGCTCTTGTCCAAGTGAAAATACTCGTGTCATCCATTTGAAAACACACACAGCAACCTTTATCTAGAGGAAAAACTGGAGTCAACCCCTGGCTGCGTACGAGAAAACCAGGAATCCTAACTGCTAGACCATATGGGAACTGGCCAGCTTTAACTGGCCACAAGCTTGTGGGCCACTTTCCATAAATGTGGCCAGTGTGGGCGCAGGGTTTTGTAGTGGCCTGTTGCTTTTGGTGTGTGACTGTAACAATGTGATAATAATTTGGCAATACAAGAATCATCCGAAGGGACGGTTTACTGAAATATATAGTGTTGCATGCATTCAAGGGACATGTTTGTTGACTCACACATGGTTCAGTTTTTTGGCCAGAATCCTGTGATTGCTGAATTTATACCTCGAACTGGTAATTAAGGTCTTGTCCAGGTGAAAATACTTGTGTCATGCATCTGAAAACACACATGGCAACCGTTATCTAGAGGAAAAACTGCCTATCGTCGGTCTGTCAAGGTACAAAACTGACATGTTGTGAGGTTAATAATGAAAGTGAGACCAACTTTTAATCCGCAAAATTGCTGATTATTCGCTCGTTCAGTTTAATGCAGATTACAAATTATTCTCAATGCCCAGGTGGCAATTAGTGATAAGGCTTCAAAATGGCAAGCCTGTGACATCAAAACCACATGGCATTGCACCCTTCAAAGTAGTAAAGCGGTTACAGAGTAGCGATGAAATTGTTCATTCTAGAATCAACTGGCCCACCAGCCTGCATTTTGTGAGACGAATGACAATACCAAAGCATGTCCGTGTCTCCCCTAGACATCGGAATGGGTGTGCAGAATGTGCCTTTTTTTGGAAAAAATAGAAGAATGCCTAGAGAGTTGCCTTTTCTTTTGGACTTTGGAGAAAAAAAACACAACAACAAAATAAGCCGGAGAAAAACAAGCACAGAGCGAGCCAGCCAGGAGTCGAACCTAGAATCTTCTGATCCGTAGTCAGACGCGTTATCCATTGCGCCACTGGCCCACCATTAGTAGAGACCCCCGATTGTTACAGACTTGTTGGTTTTCGATGTGACGGTGGCAAGCATTGATGTCTGCTCATTCTCACCTTGTTATCAGGAGAACATACTACCAGCCCACCAGCCCACCAGCCCTCCAGCCCACCATCCCTCCCTGGTGGTCTAGTGGTTAGGATTCGGCGCTCTCACCGCCGCGGCCCGGGTTCGATTCCCGGTCAGGGAAAGCTCTTTTGCCTTCCAATTGTGGACTGCGAATTCAAGCTCTGCTGACAGCTGTGAGAAAGCCAGCTCCAAACCAAAAAATTGGTGGGAACATGAAAAAAAACACCTCCTTCGAGCCGGAGTTGAACCAGCGACCTAAGGATGGCCAACACTCCAACCTACAGTCCTCCGCTCTACCAGCTGAGCTATCGAAGGGGCTAAGGGCTAGTCAGAACCACGACATATCAGGGTTCTGTAGCTCTACTGCTGGCCAAAAAGTCACTTCTGGTGCAGGAAGATTTGCTGGATCAGAACCTCGACATATCAGGGTTCTGTAGCTCTACTGTTGGCCAAAAAGTCACTTCTGGTGCAGGAAGATTTGCTGGATTTTTGAGGAGGGAAGCAAAAAGGAGCATGCATTCCCATACCGGGAGTTGAACCCGGGCCGCCTGGGTGAAAACCAGGAATCCTAACCGCTAGACCATATGGGATTTGGACACTTTAAACTGGCCATGGGCTTCTGGCGCACTTTCCATACATGTGGTCAGCGTGGGCGCAGGACCTTGTAGTGGCCTGTTGCTTTAGTTCTGTGACTGTAACAATGTGATAATAATTTGGCAAAACAAGAATTATCCAAAAGGACGGTTTTCTGAATTATATAGTGTTGTATGCATTCAGGGAATCTGTTTTTTCACTCAACCCGGGGGTTCAGTGTATTTGGGCAGATTCCTGTGATTGCAGAATTGATTCCTCAAACTGGTAATTAAGCTCTTGTCCAAGTGAAAATACTCGTGTCATCCATTTGAAAACACACACGGCAACCTTTATCTAGAGGAAAAACTGGAGTCAACCCCTGGCTGCGTACGAGAAAACCAGGAATCCTAACTGCTAGACCATATGGGAACTGGCCAGCTTTAACTGGCCACAAGCTTGTGGGCCACTTTCCATAAATGTGGCCAGTGTGGGCGCAGGGTTTTGTAGTGGCCTGTTGCTTTTGGTGTGTGACTGTAACAATGTGATAATAATTTGGCAATACAAGAATCATCCGAAGGGACGGTTTACTGAAATATATAGTGTTGCATGCATTCAAGGGACATGTTTGTTGACTCACACATGGTTCAGTTTTTTGGCCAGAATCCTGTGATTGCTGAATTTATACCTCGAACTGGTAATTAAGGTCTTGTCCAGGTGAAAATACTTGTGTCATGCATCTGAAAACACACATGGCAACCGTTATCTAGAGGAAAAACTGCCTATCGTCGGTCTGTCAAGGTACAAAACTGACATGTTGTGAGGTTAATAATGAAAGTGAGACCAACTTTTAATCCGCAAAATTGCTGATTATTCGCTCGTTCAGTTTAATGCAGATTACAAATTATTCTCAATGTCCAGGTGGCAATTAGTGATAAGGCTTCAAAATGGCAAGCCTGTGACATCAAAACCAAATGGCATTGCACCCTTCAAAGTAGTAAAGCGGTTACAGAGTAGCGATGAAATTGTTCATTCTAGAATCAACTGGCCCACCAGCCTGCATTTTGTGAGACGAATGGCAATACCAAAGCATGTCCGTGTCTCCCCTAGACATCGGAATGGGTGTGCAGAATGTGCCTTTTTTGGAAAAAATAGAAGAATGCCTAGAGAGTTGCCTTTTCTTTTGGACTTTGGAGAGAAAAAACACAACAACAAAATAAGCCGGAGACAAACAAACACAGAGCGATCCAGCCAGGAGTCAAACCTAGAATCTTCTGATCCGTAGTCAGACGCGTTATCCATTGCGCCACTGGCCCACCAATACTAAAGACCTCCGATTGTTACAGACTTGTTGGTTTTCGATGTGACGGTGGCAAGCATTGATGTCTGCTCATTCTCACCTTGTTATCAGGAGAACAGACTACCAGCCCTCCAGCCCACCAGCCCACCAGCCCTCCAGCCCTCCAGCCCACCAGCCCACCAGCCCACCAGCCCTCCAGCCCACCAGCCCTCCAGCCCACCAGCCCTCCCTGGTGGTCTAGTGGTTAGGATTCGGCGCTCTCACCGCCGGGGGCCGGGTTCGATTCCCGGTCAGGGAAAGCTCTTTTGCCTTCCAATTGTGGACTGCGAATTCAAGCTCTGCTGACAGCTGTGAGAAAGCCAGCTCCAAACCAAAAAATTGGTGGGAACATGAAAAAAAACACCTCCTTCGAGCCAGAGTTGAACCAGCGACCTAAGGATGGCCAACACTCCAACCTACAGTCCTCCGCTCTACCAGCTGAGCTATCGAAGGGGCTAAGATCTAGTCAGAACCTCGACATATCAGGGTTCTGTAGCTCTACTGCTGGCCAAAAAGTCACTTCTGGTGCAGGAAGATTTGCTGGATCAGAACCTCGACATATCAGGGTTCTGTAGCTCTACTGCTGGCCAAAAAGTCACTTCTGGTGCAGGAAGATTTGCTGGATTTTTGAGGAGGGAAGCAAAAAGGAGCATGCATTCCCATACCGGGAGTTGAACCCGGGCCGCCTGGGTGAAAACCAGGAATCCTAACCGCTAGACCATATGGGATTTGGACAATTTAAACTGGCCATGGGCTTCTGGCGCACTTTCCATACATGTGGTCAGCGTGGGCGCAGGACCTTGTAGTGGCCTGTTGCTTTAGTTCTGTGACTGTAACAATGTGATAATAATTTGGCAAAACAAGAATTATCCAAAAGGACGGTTTTCTGAATTATATAGTGTTGTATGCATTCAGGGAATCTGTTTTTTCACTCAACCCGGGGGTTCAGTGTATTTGGGCAGATTCCTGTGATTGCAGAATTGATTCCTCAAACTGGTAATTAAGCTCTTGTCCAAGTGAAAATACTCGTGTCATCCATTTGAAAACACACACAGCAACCTTTATCTAGAGGAAAAACTGGAGTCAACCCCTGGCTGCGTACGAGAAAACCAGGAATCCTAACTGCTAGACCATATGGGAACTGGCCAGCTTTAACTGGCCACAAGCTTGTGGGCCACTTTCCATAAATGTGGCCAGTGTGGGCGCAGGGTTTTGTAGTGGCCTGTTGCTTTTGGTGTGTGACTGTAACAATGTGATAATAATTTGGCAATACAAGAATCATCCGAAGGGACGGTTTACTGAAATATATAGTGTTGCATGCATTCAAGGGACATGTTTGTTGACTCACACATGGTTCAGTTTTTTGGCCAGAATCCTGTGATTGCTGAATTTATACCTCGAACTGGTAATTAAGGTCTTGTCCAGGTGAAAATACTTGTGTCATGCATCTGAAAACACACATGGCAACCGTTATCTAGAGGAAAAACTGCCTATCGTCGGTCTGTCAAGGTACAAAACTGACATGTTGTGAGGTTAATAATGAAAGTGAGACCAACTTTTAATCCGCAAAATTGCTGATTATTCGCTCGTTCAGTTTAATGCAGATTACAAATTATTCTCAATGCCCAGGTGGCAATTAGTGATAAGGCTTCAAAATGGCAAGCCTGTGACATCAAAACCACATGGCATTGCACCCTTCAAAGTAGTAAAGCGGTTACAGAGTAGCGATGAAATTGTTCATTCTAGAATCAACTGGCCCACCAGCCTGCATTTTGTGAGACGAATGACAATACCAAAGCATGTCCGTGTCTCCCCTAGACATCGGAATGGGTGTGCAGAATGTGCCTTTTTTTGGAAAAAATAGAAGAATGCCTAGAGAGTTGCCTTTTCTTTTGGACTTTGGAGAAAAAAAACACAACAACAAAATAAGCCGGAGAAAAACAAGCACAGAGCGAGCCAGCCAGGAGTCGAACCTAGAATCTTCTGATCCGTAGTCAGACGCGTTATCCATTGCGCCACTGGCCCACCATTAGTAGAGACCCCCGATTGTTACAGACTTGTTGGTTTTCGATGTGACGGTGGCAAGCATTGATGTCTGCTCATTCTCACCTTGTTATCAGGAGAACATACTACCAGCCCACCAGCCCACCAGCCCTCCAGCCCACCATCCCTCCCTGGTGGTCTAGTGGTTAGGATTCGGCGCTCTCACCGCCGCGGCCCGGGTTCGATTCCCGGTCAGGGAAAGCTCTTTTGCCTTCCAATTGTGGACTGCGAATTCAAGCTCTGCTGACAGCTGTGAGAAAGCCAGCTCCAAACCAAAAAATTGGTGGGAACATGAAAAAAAACACCTCCTTCGAGCCGGAGTTGAACCAGCGACCTAAGGATGGCCAACACTCCAACCTACAGTCCTCCGCTCTACCAGCTGAGCTATCGAAGGGGCTAAGGGCTAGTCAGAACCACGACATATCAGGGTTCTGTAGCTCTACTGCTGGCCAAAAAGTCACTTCTGGTGCAGGAAGATTTGCTGGATCAGAACCTCGACATATCAGGGTTCTGTAGCTCTACTGTTGGCCAAAAAGTCACTTCTGGTGCAGGAAGATTTGCTGGATTTTTGAGGAGGGAAGCAAAAAGGAGCATGCATTCCCATACCGGGAGTTGAACCCGGGCCGCCTGGGTGAAAACCAGGAATCCTAACCGCTAGACCATATGGGATTTGGACACTTTAAACTGGCCATGGGCTTCTGGCGCACTTTCCATACATGTGGTCAGCGTGGGCGCAGGACCTTGTAGTGGCCTGTTGCTTTAGTTCTGTGACTGTAACAATGTGATAATAATTTGGCAAAACAAGAATTATCCAAAAGGACGGTTTTCTGAATTATATAGTGTTGTATGCATTCAGGGAATCTGTTTTTTCACTCAACCCGGGGGTTCAGTGTATTTGGGCAGATTCCTGTGATTGCAGAATTGATTCCTCAAACTGGTAATTAAGCTCTTGTCCAAGTGAAAATACTCGTGTCATCCATTTGAAAACACACACGGCAACCTTTATCTAGAGGAAAAACTGGAGTCAACCCCTGGCTGCGTACGAGAAAACCAGGAATCCTAACTGCTAGACCATATGGGAACTGGCCAGCTTTAACTGGCCACAAACTTGTGGGCCACTTTCCATAAATGTGGCCAGTGTGGGCGCAGGGTTTTGTAGTGGCCTGTTGCTTTTGGTGTGTGACTGTAACAATGTGATAATAATTTGGCAATACAAGAATCATCCGAAGGGACGGTTTACTGAAATATATAGTGTTGCATGCATTCAAGGGACATGTTTGTTGACTCACACATGGTTCAGTTTTTTGGCCAGAATCCTGTGATTGCTGAATTTATACCTCGAACTGGTAATTAAGGTCTTGTCCAGGTGAAAATACTTGTGTCATGCATCTGAAAACACACATGGCAACCGTTATCTAGAGGAAAAACTGCCTATCGTCGGTCTGTCAAGGTACAAAACTGACATGTTGTGAGGTTAATAATGAAAGTGAGACCAACTTTTAATCCGCAAAATTGCTGATTATTCGCTCGTTCAGTTTAATGCAGATTACAAATTATTCTCAATGCCCAGGTGGCAATTAGTGATAAGGCTTCAAAATGGCAAGCCTGTGACATCAAAACCACATGGCATTGCACCCTTCAAAGTAGTAAAGCGGTTACAGAGTAGCGATGAAATTGTTCATTCTAGAATCAACTGGCCCACCAGCCTGCATTTTGTGAGACGAATGGCAATACCAACGCATGTCCGTGTCTCCCCTAGACATCGGAATGGGTGTGCAGAATGTGCCTTTTTTTGGAAAAAATAGAAGAATGCCTAGAGAGTTGCCTTTTCTTTTGGACTTTGGAGAAAAAAAACACAACAACAAAATAATCCGGAGAAAAACAAGCACAGAGCGAGCCAGCCAGGAGTCGAACCTAGAATCTTCTGATCCGTAGTCAGAGGCGTTATCCATTGCACCACTAGCCCACCAATAGTAAAGACCCCCGATTGTTACAGCCCACGAGCCCTCCAGCCCTCCATCCCTCCCTGGTGGTCTAGTGGTTAGGATTCGGCACTCTCACCGCAGCGGCCCAGGTTCGATTCCCGGTCAGGGAAAGCTCTTTTGCCTTCCAATTGTGGACTGCGAATTAAAGCTCTGCTGACAGCTGTGAGAAAGCCAGCTCCAAGCCAAAACATTGGTGGGAACATGAAAAAAACACCTCCTTCGAGCCGGAGTTGAACCAGCGACCTAAGGATGGCCAACACTCCAACCTACAGTCCTCCGCTCTACCAGCTGAGCTATCGAAGGGGCTAAGGGCTAGTCAGAACCTCAACATATCAGGGTTCTGTAGCTCTACTGCAGGCCAAAAAGTCACTTCTGGTGCAGGAAGATTTGCTGGATCAGAACCTCGACATATCAGGGTTCTGTAGCTCTACTGCTGGCCAAAAAGTCACTTCTGGTGCAGGAAGATTTGCTGGATTTTTGAGGAGGGAAGCAAAAAGGAGCATGCATTCCCATACCGGGAGTTGAACCCGGGCCGCCTGGGTGAAAACCAGGAATCCTAACGCTAGACCATATGGGATTTGGACACTTTAAACTGGCCATGGGCTTCTGGCGCACTTTCCATACATGTGGTCAGCGTGGGCGCAGGACCTTGTAGTGGCCTGTTGCTTTAGTTCTGTGACTGTAACAATGTGATAATAATTTGGCAAAACAAGAATTATCCAAAAGGACGGTTTTCTGAATTATATAGTGTTGTATGCATTCAGGGAATCTGTTTTTTCACTCAACCCGGGGGTTCAGTGTATTTGGGCAGATTCCTGTGATTGCAGAATTGATTCCTCAAACTGGTAATTAAGCTCTTGTCCAAGTGAAAATACTCGTGTCATCCATTTGAAAACACACACGGCAACCTTTATCTAGAGGAAAAACTGGAGTCAACCCCTGGCTGCGTACGAGAAAACCAGGAATCCTAACTGCTAGACCATTTGGGAACTGGCCAGCTTTAACTGGCCACAAGCTTGTGGGCCACTTTCCATAAATGTGGCCAGTGTGGGCGCAGGGTTTTGTAGTGGCCTGTTGCTTTTGGTGTGTGACTGTAACAATGTGATAATAATTTGGCAATACAAGAATCATCCGAAGGGACGGTTTACTGAAATATATAGTGTTGCATGCATTCAAGGGACATGTTTGTTGACTCACACATGGTTCAGTATTTTGGCCAGAATCCTGTGATTGCTGAATTTATACCTCGAACTGGTAATTAAGGTCTTGTCCAGGTGAAAATACTTGTGTCATGCATCTGAAAACACACATGGCAACCGTTATCTAGAGGAAAAACTGCCTATCGTCGGTCTGTCAAGGTACAAAACTGACATGTTGTGAGGTTAATAATGAAAGTGAGACCAACTTTTAATCCGCAAAATTGCTGATTATTCGCTCGTTCAGTTTAATGCGGATTACAAATTATTCTCAATGCCCAGGTGGCAATTAGTGATAAGGCTTCAAAATGGCAAGCCTGTGACATCAAAACCACATGGCATTGCACCCTTCAAAGTAGTAAAGCGGTTACAGAGTAGCGATGAAATTGTTCATTCTAGAATCAACTGGCCCACCAGCCTGCATTTTGTGAGACGAATGGCAATACCAAAGCATGTCCGTGTCTCCCCTAGACATCGGAATGGGTGTGCAGAATGTGCCTTTTTTTGGAAAAAATAGAAGAATGCCTAGAGAGTTGCCTTTTCTTTTGGACTTTGGAGAAAAAAAACACAACAACAAAATAAGCCGGAGAAAAGCAAGCACAGAGCGAGCCAGCCAGGAGTCGAACCTAGAATCTTCTGATCCGTAGTCAGACGCGTTATCCATTGCGCCACTGGCCCACCATTAGTAGAGACCCCCGATTGTTACAGACTTGTTGGTTTTCGATGTGACGGTGGCAAGCATTGATGTCTGCTCATTCTCACCTTGTTATCAGGAGAACATACTACCAGCCCACCAGCCCTCCAGCCCACCATCCCTCCCTGGTGGTCTAGTGGTTAGGATTCGGCGCTCTCACCGCCGCGGCCCGGGTTCGATTCCCGGTCAGGGAAAGCTCTTTTGCCTTCCAATTGTGGACTGCGAATTCAAGCTCTGCTGACAGCTGTGAGAAAGCCAGCTCCAAACCAAAAAATTGGTGGGAACATGAAAAAAAACACCTCCTTCGAGCCGGAGTTGAACCAGCGACCTAAGGATGGCCAACACTCCAACCTACAGTCCTCCGCTCTACCAGCTGAGCTATCGAAGGGGCTAAGGGCTAGTCAGAACCTCGACATATCAGGGTTCTGTAGCTCTACTGCTGGCCAAAAAGTCACTTCTGGTGCAGGAAGATTTGCTGGATCAGAACCTCGACATATCAGGGTTCTGTAGCTCTACTGTTGGCCAAAAAGTCACTTCTGGTGCAGGAAGATTTGCTGGATTTTTGAGGAGGGAAGCAAAAAGGAGCATGCATTCCCATACCGGGAGTTGAACCCGGGCCGCCTGGGTGAAAACCAGGAATCCTAACCGCTAGACCATATGGGATTTGGACACTTTAAACTGGCCATGGGCTTCTGGCGCACTTTCCATACATGTGGTCAGCGTGGGCGCAGGACCTTGTAGTGGCCTGTTGCTTTAGTTCTGTGACTGTAACAATGTGATAATAATTTGGCAAAACAAGAATTATCCAAAAGGACGGTTTTCTGAATTATATAGTGTTGTATGCATTCAGGGAATCTGTTTTTTCACTCAACCCGGGGGTTCAGTGTATTTGGGCAGATTCCTGTGATTGCAGAATTGATTCCTCAAACTGGTAATTAAGCTCTTGTCCAAGTGAAAATACTCGAGTCATCCATTTGAAAACACACACGGCAACCTTTATCTAGAGGAAAAACTGGAGTCAACCCCTGGCTGCGTACGAGAAAACCAGGAATCCTAACTGCTAGACCATATGGGAACTGGCCAGCTTTAACTGGCCACAAGCTTGTGGGCCACTTTCCATAAATGTGGCCAGTGTGGGCGCAGGGTTTTGTAGTGGCCTGTTGCTTTTGGTGTGTGACTGTAACAATGTGATAATAATTTGCCAATACAAGAATCATCCGAAGGGACGGTTTACTGAAATATATAGTGTTGCATGCATTCAAGGGACATGTTTGTTGACTCACACATGGTTCAGTTTTTTGGCCAGAATCCTGTGATTGCTGAATTTATACCTCGAACTGGTAATTAAGGTCTTGTCCAGGTGAAAATACTTGTGTCATGCATCTGAAAACACACACGGCAACCGTTATCTAGAGGAAAAACTGCCTATCGTCGGTCTGTCAAGGTACAAAACTGACATGTTGTGAGGTTAATAATGAAAGTGAGACCAACTTTTAATCCGCAAAATTGCTGATTATTCGCTCGTTCAGTTTAATGCAGATTACAAATTATTCTCAATGTCCAGGTGGCAATTAGTGATAAGGCTTCAAAATGGCAAGCCTGTGACATCAAAACCAAATGGCATTGCACCCTTCAAAGTAGTAAAGCGGTTACAGAGTAGCGATGAAATTGTTCATTCTAAAATCAACTGGCCCACCAGCCTGCATTTTGTGAGACGAATGGCAATACCAAAGCATGTCCGTGTCTCCCCTAGACATCGGAATGGGTGTGCAGAATGTGCCTTTTTTGGAAAAAATAGAAGAATGCCTAGAGAGTTGCCTTTTCTTTTGGACTTTGGAGAAAAAAAACACAACAACAAAATAAGCCGGAGAAAAACAAACACAGAGCGATCCAGCCAGGAGTCAAACCTAGAATCTTCTGATCCGTAGTCAGACGCGTTATCCATTGCGCCACTGGCCCACCAATACTAAAGACCTCCGATTGTTACAGACTTGTTGGTTTTCGATGTGACGGTGGCAAGCATTGATGTCTGCTCATTCTCACCTTGTTATCAGGAGAACAGACTACCAGCCCTCCAGCCCACCAGCCCACCAGCCCTCCAGCCCTCCAGCCCACCAGCCCACCAGCCCTCCCTGGTGGTCTAGTGGTTAGGATTCGGCGCTCTCACCCCCGCGGCCCGGGTTCGATTCCCGGTCAGGGAAAGCTCTTTTGCCTTCCAATTGTGGACTGCGAATTCAAGCTCTGCTGACAGCTGTGAGAAAGCCAGCTCCAAACCAAAAAATTGGTGGGAACATGAAAAAAAACACCTCCTTCGAGCCAGAGTTGAACCAGCGACCTAAGGATGGCCAACACTCCAACCTACAGTCCTCCGCTCTACCAGCTGAGCTATCGAAGGGGCTAAGATCTAGTCAGAACCTCGACATATCAGGGTTCTGTAGCTCTACTGCTGGCCAAAAAGTCACTTCTGGTGCAGGAAGATTTGCTGGATCAGAACCTCGACATATCAGGGTTCTGTAGCTCTACTGCTGGCCAAAAAGTCACTTCTGGTGCAGGAAGATTTGCTGGATTTTTGAGGAGGGAAGCAAAAAGGAGCATGCATTCCCATACCGGGAGTTGAACCCGGGCCGCCTGGGTGAAAACCAGGAATCCTAACCGCAAGACCATATGGGATTTGGACAATTTAAACTGGCCATGGGCTTCTGGCGCACTTTCCATACATGTGGTCAGCGTGGGCGCAGGACCTTGTAGTGGCCTGTTGCTTTAGTTCTGTGACTGTAACAATGTGATACTAATTTGGCAAAACAAGAATTATCCAAAAGGACGGTTTTCTGAATTATATAGTGTTGTATGCATTCAGGGAATCTGTTTTTTCACTCAACCCGGGGGTTCAGTGTATTTGGGCAGATTCCTGTGATTGCAGAATTGATTCCTCAAACTGGTAATTAAGCTCTTGTCCAAGTGAAAATACTCGTGTCATCCATTTGAAAACACACACAGCAACCTTTATCTAGAGGAAAAACTGGAGTCAACCCCTGGCTGCGTACGAGAAAACCAGGAATCCTAACTGCTAGACCATATGGGAACTGGCCAGCTTTAACTGGCCACAAGCTTGTGGGCCACTTTCCATAAATGTGGCCAGTGTGGGCGCAGGGTTTTGTAGTGGCCTGTTGCTTTTGGTGTGTGACTGTAACAATGTGATAATAATTTGGCAATACAAGAATCATCCGAAGGGACGGTTTACTGAAATATATAGTGTTGCATGCATTCAAGGGACATGTTTGTTGACTCACACATGGTTCAGTTTTTTGGCCAGAATCCTGTGATTGCTGAATTTATACCTCGAACTGGTAATTAAGGTCTTGTCCAGGTGAAAATACTTGTGTCATGCATCTGAAAACACACATGGCAACCGTTATCTAGAGGAAAAACTGCCTATCGTCGGTCTGTCAAGGTACAAAACTGACATGTTGTGAGGTTAATAATGAAAGTGAGACCAACTTTTAATCCGCAAAATTGCTGATTATTCGCTCGTTCAGTTTAATGCAGATTACAAATTATTCTCAATGCCCAGGTGGCAATTAGTGATAAGGCTTCAAAATGGCAAGCCTGTGACATCAAAACCACATGGCATTGCACCCTTCAAAGTAGTAAAGCGGTTACAGAGTAGCGATGAAATTGTTCATTCTAGAATCAACTGGCCCACCAGCCTGCATTTTGTGAGACGAATGACAATACCAAAGCATGTCCGTGTCTCCCCTAGACATCGGAATGGGTGTGCAGAATGTGCCTTTTTTTGGAAAAAATAGAAGAATGCCTAGAGAGTTGCCTTTTCTTTTGGACTTTGGAGAAAAAAAACACAACAACAAAATAAGCCGTAGAAAAACAAGCACAGAGCGAGCCAGCCAGGAGTCGAACCTAGAATCTTCTGATCCGTAGTCAGACGCGTTATCCATTGCGCCACTGGCCCACCAGTAGTAGAGACCCCCGATTGTTACAGACTTGTTGGTTTTCGATGTGACGGTGGCAAGCATTGATGTCTGCTCATTCTCACCTTGTTATCAGGAGAACATACTACCAGCCCACCAGCCCACCAGCCCTCCAGCCCACCATCCCTCCCTGGTGGTCTAGTGGTTAGGATTCGGTGCTCTCACCGCCGCGGCCCGGGTTCGATTCCCGGTCAGGGAAAGCTCTTTTGCCTTCCAATTGTGGACTGCGAATTCAAGCTCTGCTGACAGCTGTGAGAAAGCCAGCTCCAAACCAAAAAATTGGTGGGAACATGAAAAAAAACACCTCCTTCGAGCCGGAGTTGAACCAGCGACCTAAGGATGGCCAACACTCCAACCTACAGTCCTCCGCTCTACCAGCTGAGCTATCGAAGGGGCTAAGGGCTAGTCAGAACCTCGACATATCAGGGTTCTGTAGCTCTACTGCTGGCCAAAAAGTCACTTCTGGTGCAGGAAGATTTGCTGGATTTTTGAGGAGGGAAGCAAAATGGAGCATGCATTCCCATACCGGGAGTTGAACCCGGGCCGCCTGGGTGAAAACCAGGAATCCTAACCGCTAGACCATATGGGATTTGGACACTTTAAACTGGCCATGGGCTTCTGGCGCACTTTCCATACATGTGGTCAGCGTGGGCGCAGGACCTTGTAGTGGCCTGTTGCTTTAGTTCTGTGACTGTAACAATGTGATAATAATTTGGCAAAACAAGAATTATCCAAAAGGACGGTTTTCTGAATTATATAGTGTTGTATCCATTCAGGGAATCTGTTTTTTTCACTCAACCCGGGGGTTCAGTGTATTTGGGCAGATTCCTGTGATTGCAGAATTGATTCCTCAAACTGGTAATTAAGCTCTTGTCCAAGTGAAAATACTCGTGTCATCCATTTGAAAACACACACGGCAACCTTTATCTAGAGAAAAAACTGGAGTCAACCCCTGGCTGCGTACGAGAAAACCAGGAATCCTAACTGCTAGACCATATGGGAACTGGCCAGCTTTAACTGGCCACAAGCTTGTGGGCCACTTTCCATAAATGTGGCCAGTGTGGGCGCAGGGTTTTGTAGTGGCCTGTTGCTTTTGGTGTGTGACTGTAACAATGTGATAATAATTTGGCAATACAAGAATCATCCGAAGGGACGGTTTACTGAAATATATAGTGTTGCATGCATTCAAGGGACATGTTTGTTGACTCACACAAGGTTCAGTTTTTTGGCCAGAATCCTGTGATTGCTGAATTTATACCTCGAACTGGTAATTAAGGTCTTGTCCAGGTGAAAATACTTGTGTCATGCATCTGAAAACACACATGGCAACCGTTATCTAGAGGAAAAACTGCCTATCGTCGGTCTGTCAAGGTACAAAACTGACATGTTGTGAGGTTAATAATGAAAGTGAGACCAATTTTTAATCCGCAAAATTGCTGATTATTCGCTCGTTCAGTTTAATGCAGATTACAAATTATTCTCAATGTCCAGGTGGCAATTAGTGATAAGGCTTCAAAATGGCAAGCCTGTGACATCAAAACCACATGGCATTGCACCCTTCAAAGTAGTAAAGCGGTTACAGAGTAGCGATGAAATTGTTCATTCTAGAATCAACTGGCCCACCAGCCTGCATTTTGTGAGACGAATGGCAATACCAAAGCATGTCCGTGTCTCCCCTAGACATCGGAATGGGTGTGCAGAATGTGCCTTTTTTTGGAAAAAATAGAAGAATGCCTAGAGAGTTGCCTTTTCTTTTGGACTTTGGAGAAAAAAAACACAACAACAAAATAAGCCGGAGAAAAACAAGCACAGAGCGAGCCAGCCAGGAGTCGAACCTAGAATCTTCTGATCCGTAGTCAGACGCGTTATCCATTGTGCCAAGGCCGGCGCCCATTAGTCGAGGTAAAGATCCTAAAAGACGCACAGGTACGCGAGTTCGCGGCCCGCTCCGACCAGTGATGTAATTCCTGGAATGTGTTCGTTTTGACGCTGCTGATGCACGCGTGCGTAATCATCATTATCCCCCGTAATTTAATCGAACGTAAATTCGTACCCCGCACTTTAATTTGGGAACTTTCCAGGGTAAACAAACACGTTATGTACGTTTCATTCATACCGGACGCCGGAGGGCGCTCTCTCGCATTAACTCCAAAACGGACTCGTAGAAGCACCAACTTGTGACCACTATGTGACGCACGCTACAGGAAATACCTTATATGGACAAAGGCATCCAGCTGGATAAAAAAAGCCGAAATTATTTGACAGATAAAACGTGACTATTCATTGCAAAAATACATGATTTGTGTTTTTGTGCATTTTCATAACAAAATACATGAATAACGCAGCGCTTACTGACACTTTTTTTTTCAGTATAATATATTATTTTTACAGTATAACATTATATTATATTATTATATGTTCTGACTTATTCTGGAAGTCCCTGTTTCTTTGTGTGTGTGTTTTACTGTTATGTAATACTGGAATACTTAAAAACATGGTTTTTTTTTTGCAAACTACAATTACAGTGAGAAATAGGCACAAAAACATTGTGAGTGCAAAGATTAACAACCCTTTTTATTTGCAAATATAAAGTCATTATATAAAATTATAACAACAGTGCAAATATATATACATTTACAAATATTGTGAGAATACAAATAGGAACAATAACAATAGTGTGAGGGCAAATATTAACAACCCTTTTAATCTGCATATATATTTTAAAGCCAATAAAACATTTAGAACAGTAATGCAATTTTGTACAGTATACACCAAAAATGTTTACCACAATAATAAAATTTGTACATATCAGTGTAAAAACCAAAACAAACATTTGCAGTGCAATTTTGACATCAGACTAAGAAAATAATAAGAATTAATAGTAAACAAAGACAAACATTTACCACAGTAGTGCAATTATGACATATTTGCTTAAAAAAAAAAAGTAAATAAAAAAATAGTTTTTACCACTGTAGTGGACTTTTCATATATTAGCCAAAATAATAATAAAAAACATAAACATACCGTTTATATTATATATCTATCTTGGATGTGCTTGTAAGCACATGCTACCACAGTGAAGCGGGACACCCTCATTCCATCACAGCGCACCGCGTTTGGGTAGAGAGCACAGAGCCTTGTGAAAATGGCCTTCGGTTGCAGTCAGGCCACTGTGCAGGACTGTGAGCCCCAACGAAACACCTGCAAATTACAACAGAATACATATTATTAATGTAAGATTGTTTTCATTGTGTGATCTTATTTTTATTTTACCTTTCCTATGCTGTCTGTTTTGCTTTGTGTTGTCTAAATGTTCATTTATAATATGTGCGCATAGTTATGTTGTCTCTCTTTGTTTTGTTTTTAGATTGATGTTGAAATGTCATATCAATAAATCAGTTCTCTACTGTGTTGTGGAATAATTACAGGGTGTTGTTAGTCAGCCTGTCAGGTTTTTTTCACAATAATGACTGCATATTATCCCACTTATTACATGGCTACTTACTAAAGTACAGTAAAAGACAAATTATTTGACTCAACATGATACAAAATGATTTTAATGATTTAAGAAATGATTGCCTTGTTTCTTCTAAATTAAATATTCCAATGTACAGTTGGAACTGTGTTCATAGCAATGTAACATACTTAGCAACCTAATATATATAGTCAGAATAAAACGTAAATCACAACTAATAATTTATGTTGTAATCAGGCTAAGTTTGAACTTAACAGGCTACAGGAAGATAAGCTAGTCATGAAGGTGTCAGGTTTTAGGTGATATTTCAGCCAGTTTCAGATGTATTATATATATTTTATATAAAAAATGTGTAGACCCTATGTTTACTAAGCGTAACATACGTTTTGCTGCTCTCCACACCTGGGGCCACAATCTTCTTAGTGGCCCTGAATCGTCCCTGTTTTAGGTTGGTTTGGTTAAGTGGTGGGTAAATGGTCTTTTTCTTGTCATACTCCCCCAATGCCTGCCATAGGGAGATGATCTTGATGCACTCTTCTCCCGGCAAAGCCAGACGGTGGTCTCTGAGGCTAACCAAAAACTCTGCCAAGTCCTGCACGGCTCCATACCCCTCAATATTATCAGGTCCAACGTAATCCTAAAATGAAAGATAATTTAGGAACTTTTGATAGCATCAGTGAATACAAATATTCACATGAAAGCACATCCAATGTAACCCAGATTATGCTTACACACATGTAAATGTACATAAAAAATAAACTGGACCCTTACATCATGTGAAGTGTTCTCTTCCAATGTTGGACGATCCGTTTCTGCAGATAATCGGTCCACTGTGGCAACATTAAAAAGGTAAATATTTATTTTAAATTTGTATTTATGCCTTTCAATGTGATAAATACAAATTTATAGTTAGTGTGATAACAAATACGAAACCTTTATGAATACTTTAGTAAAACTCACAGCTATGTGCTCCAGGAAAGAGTTCTAGATTTGATTCAGCGTGCAGTGAGCTGCTGACAGGAGATGACACTGATGATGGAGGGACCACAAACAGTGATGACGTGGGGCTGGTTGCTGGAGGAGTTGGAAATGATGCTGCAGATGCTGCAGACACTGATGCTTGTGAAGAGGCAGCAGGTGTCCGTTCAGTGTCAAAGGTGGGGACAGTGATGTCCTGAAACTCCTCAAGTTCAGCATAACCTTCATCCACCTCTATACCAACCTCAGTAGTCTCTGACTCTTCAATGGCCAACTTGTAGTCCTGCAGAACTTTACCAGTTTGCTGGTAAAGATATTCCACTCCAATAAGCTCACCTTTAAAATAGTAAAACATTGACAATTAGATAATATACCACAATATTATATTATAACTCAGTTCCTCAGTTTCCTTTGCAAATCATTAGCTAAAGATTAATTAAAGCTGACAACTGGAAGTTGAAGTGCATAGCTTTGGCCACTGTAGTAATTAACATATACATTTAAATCATTAGTTAATATAATGTTATTACTCAACTTATACATTAAAGTACATTTGACTGGTAACAATTTATTTATTACTTAATCTATTAATCATATAGAATGTTTATTAGTTGCTGATGTAGTAATCATTAATAAATGGTTTAAGTTAGTCCTTCATGAGTTTACATTAACTCGTGATTATCTGTGCATTCTTGAAGCATGAATTAATGCATATTTGTGCACCAGTATTGTAATTTTATTGATAAAAGACTCACTTACATTGCAAATGTTGTTTAGAAGTTAATCGATGACCGTTATCTTCTTCTTCTTCACCATAGACAGTAAAAGTGATCCTTAAATCTCCGGTAGTTTTTAATGTTATCAATTGATCTACTTACTACGAAGAATCGCGGATGAGGAACGGGCGCTGATTGGCAAATTCGCGGTTGCGATACGAGCGCTGATTGGCAAATTCGCGGTTGCGATACGAGCGCTGATTGGCAAATTCGCGGTTGCGATACGAGCGCTGATTGGCTAAAATATAAGTTTCAAGGTTGCAGCCGGGTACGTGATTGGCTGTCATAACAAAGAATAACCACGACCTAAAGGTGACATGGAGCGCCACTGGCCCACCATTAGTAAAGACCCCCGATTGTTACAGACTTGTTGGTTTTCGATGTGACGGTGGCAAGCATTGATGTCTGCTCATTCTCACCTTGTTATCAGGAGAACAGACTACCAGCCCTCCAGCCCACCAGCCCACCAGCGCACCAGCCCACGAGCCCACGAGCCCTCCATCCCTCCCTGGTGGTCTAGTGGTTAGGATTCGGCGCTCTCACCGCCGCGGCCCGGGTTCGATTCCCGGTCAGGGAAAGGTCTTTTGCCTTCCAATTGTGGACTGCGAATTCAAGCTCTGCTGACAGCTGTGAGAAAGCCAGCTCCAAGCCAAAACATTGGTGGGAACATGAAAAAAACACCTCCTTCGAGCCGGAGTTGAACCAGCGACCTAAGGATGGCCAACACTCCAACCTACGATCCTCCGCTCTACCAGCTGAGCTATCGAAGGGGCTAAGGGCTTGTCAGAACCTCGACATATCAGGGTTCTGTAGCTCTACTGCTGGCCAAAAAGTCACTTCTGGTGCAGGAAGATTTGCTGGATCAGAACCTCGACATATCAGGGTTCTGTAGCTCTACTGTTGGCCAAAAAGTCACTTCTGGTGCAGGAAGATTTGCTGGATTTTTGAGGAGGGAAGCAAAAAGGAGCATGCATTCCCATACCGGGAGTTGAACCCGGGCCGCCTGGGTGAAAACCAGGAATCCTAACCGCTAGACCATATGGGATTTGGACACTTTAAACTGGCCATGGGCTTCTGGCGCACTTTCCATACATGTGGTCAGCGTGGGCGCAGGACCTTGTAGTGGCCTGTTGCTTTAGTTCTGTGACTGTAACAATGTGATAATAATTTGGCAAAACAAGAATTATCCAAAAGGACGGTTTTCTGAATTATATAGTGTTGTATGCATTCAGGGAATCTGTTTTTTCACTCAACCCGGGGGTTCAGTGTATTTGGGCAGATTCCTGTGATTGCAGAATTGATTCCTCAAACTGGTAATTAAGCTCTTGTCCAAGTGAAAATACTCGTGTCATCCATTTGAAAACACACACGGCAACCTTTATCTAGAGGAAAAACTGGAGTCAACCCCTGGCTGCGTACGAGAAAACCAGGAATCCTAACTGCTAGACCATATGGGAACTGGCCAGCTTTAACTGGCCACAAGCTTGTGGGCCACTTTCCATAAATGTGGCCAGTGTGGGCGCAGGGTTTTGTAGTGGCCTGTTGCTTTTGGTGTGTGACTGTAACAATGTGATAATAATTTGGCAATACAAGAATCATCCGAAGGGACGGTTTACTGAAATATATAGTGTTGCATGCATTCAAGGGACATGTTTGTTGACTCACACATGGTTCAGTATTTTGGCCAGAATCCTGTGATTGCTGAATTTATACCTCGAACTGGTAATTAAGGTCTTGTCCAGGTGAAAATACTTGTGTCATGCATCTGAAAACACACATGGCAACCGTTATCTAGAGGAAAAACTGCCTATCGTCGGTCTGTCAAGGTACAAAACTGACATGTTGTGAGGTTAATAATGAAAGTGAGACCAACTTTTAATCCGCAAAATTGCTGATTATTCGCTCGTTCAGTTTAATGCAGATTACAAATTATTCTCAATGCCCAGGTGGCAATTAGTGATAAGGCTTCAAAATGGCAAGCCTGTGACATCAAAACCACATGGCATTGCACCCTTCAAAGTAGTAAAGCGGTTACAGAGTAGCGATGAAATTGTTCATTCTAGAATCAACTGGCCCACCAGCCTGCATTTTGTGAGACGAATGGCAATACCAAAGCATGTCCGTGTCTCCCCTAGACATCGGAATGGGTGTGCAGAATGTGCCTTTTTTTGGAAAAAATAGAAGAATGCCTAGAGAGTTGCCTTTTCTTTTGGACTTTGGAGAAAAAAAACACAACAACAAAATAAGCCGGAGAAAAGCAAGCACAGAGCGAGCCAGCCAGGAGTCGAACCTAGAATCTTCTGATCCGTAGTCAGACGCGTTATCCATTGCGCCACTGGCCCACCATTAGTAGAGACCCCCGATTGTTACAGACTTGTTGGTTTTCGATGTGACGGTGGCAAGCATTGATGTCTGCTCATTCTCACCTTGTTATCAGGAGAACATACTACCAGCCCACCAGCCCACCAGCCCTCCAGCCCACCAGCCCACCATCCCTCCCTGGTGGTCTAGTGGTTAGGATTCGGCGCTCTCACCGCCGCGGCCCGGGTTCGATTCCCGGTCAGGGAAAGCTCTTTTGCCTTCCAATTGTGGACTGCGAATTCAAGCTCTGCTGACAGCTGTGAGAAAGCCAGCTCCAAACCAAAAAATTGGTGGGAACATGAAAAAAAACACCTCCTTCGAGCCGGAGTTGAACCAGCGACCTAAGGATGGCCAACACTCCAACCTACAGTCCTCCGCTCTACCAGCTGAGCTATCGAAGGGGCTAAGGGCTAGTCAGAACCTCGACATATCAGGGTTCTGTAGCTCTACTGCTGGCCAAAAAGTCACTTCTGGTGCAGGAAGATTTGCTGGATCAGAACCTCGACATATCAGGGTTCTGTAGCTCTACTGTTGGCCAAAAAGTCACTTCTGGTGCAGGAAGATTTGCTGGATTTTTGAGGAGGGAAGCAAAAAGGAGCATGCATTCCCATACCGGGAGTTGAACCCGGGCCGCCTGGGTGAAAACCAGGAATCCTAACCGCTAGACCATATGGGATTTGGACACTTTAAACTGGCCATGGGCTTCTGGCGCACTTTCCATACATGTGGTCAGCGTGGGCGCAGGACCTTGTAGTGGCCTGTTGCTTTAGTTCTGTGACTGTAACAATGTGATAATAATTTGGCAAAACAAGAATTATCCAAAAGGACGGTTTTCTGAATTATATAGTGTTGTATGCATTCAGGGAATCTGTTTTTTCACTCAACCCGGGGGTTCAGTGTATTTGGGCAGATTCCTGTGATTGCAGAATTGATTCCTCAAACTGGTAATTAAGCTCTTGTCCAAGTGAAAATACTCGAGTCATCCATTTGAAAACACACACGGCAACCTTTATCTAGAGGAAAAACTGGAGTCAACCCCTGGCTGCGTACGAGAAAACCAGGAATCCTAACTGCTAGACCATATGGGAACTGGCCAGCTTTAACTGGCCACAAGCTTGTGGGCCACTTTCCATAAATGTGGCCAGTGTGGGCGCAGGGTTTTGTAGTGGCCTGTTGCTTTTGGTGTGTGACTGTAACAATGTGATAATAATTTGCCAATACAAGAATCATCCGAAGGGACGGTTTACTGAAATATATAGTGTTGCATGCATTCAAGGGACATGTTTGTTGACTCACACATGGTTCAGTTTTTTGGCCAGAATCCTGTGATTGCTGAATTTATACCTCGAACTGGTAATTAAGGTCTTGTCCAGGTGAAAATACTTGTGTCATGCATCTGAAAACACACACGGCAACCGTTATCTAGAGGAAAAACTGCCTATCGTCGGTCTGTCAAGGTACAAAACTGACATGTTGTGAGGTTAATAATGAAAGTGAGACCAACTTTTAATCCGCAAAATTGCTGATTATTCGCTCGTTCAGTTTAATGCAGATTACAAATTATTCTCAATGTCCAGGTGGCAATTAGTGATAAGGCTTCAAAATGGCAAGCCTGTGACATCAAAACCAAATGGCATTGCACCCTTCAAAGTAGTAAAGCGGTTACAGAGTAGCGATGAAATTGTTCATTCTAAAATCAACTGGCCCACCAGCCTGCATTTTGTGAGACGAATGGCAATACCAAAGCATGTCCGTGTCTCCCCTAGACATCGGAATGGGTGTGCAGAATGTGCCTTTTTTGGAAAAAATAGAAGAATGCCTAGAGAGTTGCCTTTTCTTTTGGACTTTGGAGAAAAAAAACACAACAACAAAATAAGCCGGAGAAAAACAAACACAGAGCGATCCAGCCAGGAGTCAAACCTAGAATCTTCTGATCCTTAGTCAGACGCGTTATCCATTGCGCCACTGGCCCACCAATACTAAAGACCTCCGATTGTTACAGACTTGTTGGTTTTCGATGTGACGGTGGCAAGCATTGATGTCTGCTCATTCTCACCTTGTTATCAGGAGAACAGACTACCAGCCCTCCAGCCCACCAGCCCACCAGCCCTCCAGCCCTCCAGCCCACCAGCCCACCAGCCCTCCAGCCCACCAGCCCACCAGCCCTCCAGCCCACCAGCCCTCCCTGGTGGTCTAGTGGTTAGGATTCGGCGCTCTCACCGCCGCGGCCCGGGTTCGATTCCCGGTCAGGGAAAGCTCTTTTGCCTTCCAATTGTGGACTGCGAATTCAAGCTCTGCTGACAGCTGTGAGAAAGCCAGCTCCAAACCAAAAAATTGGTGGGAACATGAAAAAAAACACCTCCTTCGAGCCAGAGTTGAACCAGCGACCTAAGGATGGCCAACACTCCAACCTACAGTCCTCCGCTCTACCAGCTGAGCTATCGAAGGGGCTAAGATCTAGTCAGAACCTCGACATATCAGGGTTCTGTAGCTCTACTGCTGGCCAAAAAGTCACTTCTGGTGCAGGAAGATTTGCTGGATCAGAACCTCGACATATCAGGGTTCTGTAGCTCTACTGCTGGCCAAAAAGTCACTTCTGGTGCAGGAAGATTTGCTGGATTTTTGAGGAGGGAAGCAAAAAGGAGCATGCATTCCCATACCGGGAGTTGAACCCGGGCCGCCTGGGTGAAAACCAGGAATCCTAACCGCTAGACCATATGGGATTTGGACAATTTAAACTGGCCATGGGCTTCTGGCGCACTTTCCATACATGTGGTCAGCGTGGGCGCAGGACCTTGTAGTGGCCTGTTGCTTTAGTTCTGTGACTGTAACAATGTGATACTAATTTGGCAAAACAAGAATTATCCAAAAGGACGGTTTTCTGAATTATATAGTGTTGTATGCATTCAGGGAATCTGTTTTTTCACTCAACCCGGGGGTTCAGTGTATTTGGGCAGATTCCTGTGATTGCAGAATTGATTCCTCAAACTGGTAATTAAGCTCTTGTCCAAGTGAAAATACTCGTGTCATCCATTTGAAAACACACACGGCAACCTTTATCTAGAGGAAAAACTGGAGTCAACCCCTGGCTGCGTACGAGAAAACCAGGAATCCTAACTGCTAGACCATATGGGAACTGGCCAGCTTTAACTGGCCACAAGCTTGTGGGCCACTTTCCATAAATGTGGCCAGTGTGGGCGCAGGGTTTTGTAGTGGCCTGTTGCTTTTGGTGTGTGACTGTAACAATGTGATAATAATTTGGCAATACAAGAATCATCCGAAGGGACGGTTTACTGAAATATATAGTGTTGCATGCATTCAAGGGACATGTTTGTTGACTCACACATGGTTCAGTTTTTTGGCCAGAATCCTGTGATTGCTGAATTTATACCTCGAACTGGTAATTAAGGTCTTGTCCAGGTGAAAATACTTGTGTCATGCATCTGAAAACACACATGGCAACCGTTATCTAGAGGAAAAACTGCCTATCGTCGGTCTGTCAAGGTACAAAACTGACATGTTGTGAGGTTAATAATGAAAGTGAGACCAACTTTTAATCCGCAAAATTGCTGATTATTCGCTCGTTCAGTTTAATGCAGATTACAAATTATTCTCAATGCCCAGGTGGCAATTAGTGATAAGGCTTCAAAATGGCAAGCCTGTGACATCAAAACCACATGGCATTGCACCCTTCAAAGTAGTAAAGCGGTTACAGAGTAGCGATGAAATTGTTCATTCTAGAATCAACTGGCCCACCAGCCTGCATTTTGTGAGACGAATGGCAATACCAAAGCATGTCCGTGTCTCCCCTAGACATCGGAATGGGTGTGCAGAATGTGCCTTTTTTTGGAAAAAATAGAAGAATGCCTAGAGAGTTGCCTTTTCTTTTGGACTTTGGAGAAAAAAAACACAACAACAAAATAAGCCGGAGAAAAGCAAGCACAGAGCGAGCCAGCCAGGAGTCGAACCTAGAATCTTCTGATCCGTAGTCAGACGCGTTATCCATTGCGCCACTGGCCCACCATTAGTAGAGACCCCCGATTGTTACAGACTTGTTGGTTTTCGATGTGACGGTGGCAAGCATTGATGTCTGCTCATTCTCACCTTGTTATCAGGAGAACATACTACCAGCCCACCAGCCCACCAGCCCACCAGCCCTCCAGCCCACCAGCCCACCATCCCTCCCTGGTGGTCTAGTGGTTAGGATTCGGCGCTCTCACCGCCGCGGCCCGGGTTCGATTCCCGGTCAGGGAAAGCTCTTTTGCCTTCCAATTGTGGACTGCGAATTCAAGCTCTGCTGACAGCTGTGAGAAAGCCAGCTCCAAACCAAAAAATTGGTGGGAACATGAAAAAAAACACCTCCTTCGAGCCGGAGTTGAACCAGCGACCTAAGGATGGCCAACACTCCAACCTACAGTCCTCCGCTCTACCAGCTGAGCTATCGAAGGGGCTAAGGGCTAGTCAGAACCTCGACATATCAGGGTTCTGTAGCTCTACTGCTGGCCAAAAAGTCACTTCTGGTGCAGGAAGATTTGCTGGATCAGAACCTCGACATATCAGGGTTCTGTAGCTCTACTGTTGGCCAAAAAGTCACTTCTGGTGCAGGAAGATTTGCTGGATTTTTGAGGAGGGAAGCAAAAAGGAGCATGCATTCCCATACCGGGAGTTGAACCCGGGCCGCCTGGGTGAAAACCAGGAATCCTAACCGCTAGACCATATGGGATTTGGACACTTTAAACTGGCCATGGGCTTCTGGCGCACTTTCCATACATGTGGTCAGCGTGGGCGCAGGACCTTGTAGTGGCCTGTTGCTTTAGTTCTGTGACTGTAACAATGTGATAATAATTTGGCAAAACAAGAATTATCCAAAAGGACGGTTTTCTGAATTATATAGTGTTGTATGCATTCAGGGAATCTGTTTTTTCACTCAACCCGGGGGTTCAGTGTATTTGGGCAGATTCCTGTGATTGCAGAATTGATTCCTCAAACTGGTAATTAAGCTCTTGTCCAAGTGAAAATACTCGAGTCATCCATTTGAAAACACACACGGCAACCTTTATCTAGAGGAAAAACTGGAGTCAACCCCTGGCTGCGTACGAGAAAACCAGGAATCCTAACTGCTAGACCATATGGGAACTGGCCAGCTTTAACTGGCCACAAGCTTGTGGGCCACTTTCCATAAATGTGGCCAGTGTGGGCGCAGGGTTTTGTAGTGGCCTGTTGCTTTTGGTGTGTGACTGTAACAATGTGATAATAATTTGCCAATACAAGAATCATCCGAAGGGACGGTTTACTGAAATATATAGTGTTGCATGCATTCAAGGGACATGTTTGTTGACTCACACATGGTTCAGTTTTTTGGCCAGAATCCTGTGATTGCTGAATTTATACCTCGAACTGGTAATTAAGGTCTTGTCCAGGTGAAAATACTTGTGTCATGCATCTGAAAACACACACGGCAACCGTTATCTAGAGGAAAAACTGCCTATCGTCGGTCTGTCAAGGTACAAAACTGACATGTTGTGAGGTTAATAATGAAAGTGAGACCAACTTTTAATCCGCAAAATTGCTGATTATTCGCTCGTTCAGTTTAATGCAGATTACAAATTATTCTCAATGTCCAGGTGGCAATTAGTGATAAGGCTTCAAAATGGCAAGCCTGTGACATCAAAACCAAATGGCATTGCACCCTTCAAAGTAGTAAAGCGGTTACAGAGTAGCGATGAAATTGTTCATTCTAAAATCAACTGGCCCACCAGCCTGCATTTTGTGAGACGAATGGCAATACCAAAGCATGTCCGTGTCTCCCCTAGACATCGGAATGGGTGTGCAGAATGTGCCTTTTTTGGAAAAAATAGAAGAATGCCTAGAGAGTTGCCTTTTCTTTTGGACTTTGGAGAAAAAAAACACAACAACAAAATAAGCCGGAGAAAAACAAACACAGAGCGATCCAGCCAGGAGTCAAACCTAGAATCTTCTGATCCTTAGTCAGACGCGTTATCCATTGCGCCACTGGCCCACCAATACTAAAGACCTCCGATTGTTACAGACTTGTTGGTTTTCGATGTGACGGTGGCAAGCATTGATGTCTGCTCATTCTCACCTTGTTATCAGGAGAACAGACTACCAGCCCTCCAGCCCACCAGCCCACCAGCCCTCCAGCCCTCCAGCCCACCAGCCCACCAGCCCTCCAGCCCACCAGCCCACCAGCCCTCCAGCCCACCAGCCCTCCCTGGTGGTCTAGTGGTTAGGATTCGGCGCTCTCACCGCCGCGGCCCGGGTTCGATTCCCGGTCAGGGAAAGCTCTTTTGCCTTCCAATTGTGGACTGCGAATTCAAGCTCTGCTGACAGCTGTGAGAAAGCCAGCTCCAAACCAAAAAATTGGTGGGAACATGAAAAAAAACACCTCCTTCGAGCCAGAGTTGAACCAGCGACCTAAGGATGGCCAACACTCCAACCTACAGTCCTCCGCTCTACCAGCTGAGCTATCGAAGGGGCTAAGATCTAGTCAGAACCTCGACATATCAGGGTTCTGTAGCTCTACTGCTGGCCAAAAAGTCACTTCTGGTGCAGGAAGATTTGCTGGATCAGAACCTCGACATATCAGGGTTCTGTAGCTCTACTGCTGGCCAAAAAGTCACTTCTGGTGCAGGAAGATTTGCTGGATTTTTGAGGAGGGAAGCAAAAAGGAGCATGCATTCCCATACCGGGAGTTGAACCCGGGCCGCCTGGGTGAAAACCAGGAATCCTAACCGCTAGACCATATGGGATTTGGACAATTTAAACTGGCCATGGGCTTCTGGCGCACTTTCCATACATGTGGTCAGCGTGGGCGCAGGACCTTGTAGTGGCCTGTTGCTTTAGTTCTGTGACTGTAACAATGTGATACTAATTTGGCAAAACAAGAATTATCCAAAAGGACGGTTTTCTGAATTATATAGTGTTGTATGCATTCAGGGAATCTGTTTTTTCACTCAACCCGGGGGTTCAGTGTATTTGGGCAGATTCCTGTGATTGCAGAATTGATTCCTCAAACTGGTAATTAAGCTCTTGTCCAAGTGAAAATACTCGTGTCATCCATTTGAAAACACACACGGCAACCTTTATCTAGAGGAAAAACTGGAGTCAACCCCTGGCTGCGTACGAGAAAACCAGGAATCCTAACTGCTAGACCATATGGGAACTGGCCAGCTTTAACTGGCCACAAGCTTGTGGGCCACTTTCCATAAATGTGGCCAGTGTGGGCGCAGGGTTTTGTAGTGGCCTGTTGCTTTTGGTGTGTGACTGTAACAATGTGATAATAATTTGGCAATACAAGAATCATCCGAAGGGACGGTTTACTGAAATATATAGTGTTGCATGCATTCAAGGGACATGTTTGTTGACTCACACATGGTTCAGTTTTTTGGCCAGAATCCTGTGATTGCTGAATTTATACCTCGAACTGGTAATTAAGGTCTTGTCCAGGTGAAAATACTTGTGTCATGCATCTGAAAACACACATGGCAACCGTTATCTAGAGGAAAAACTGCCTATCGTCGGTCTGTCAAGGTACAAAACTGACATGTTGTGAGGTTAATAATGAAAGTGAGACCAACTTTTAATCCGCAAAATTGCTGATTATTCGCTCGTTCAGTTTAATGCAGATTACAAATTATTCTCAATGCCCAGGTGGCAATTAGTGATAAGGCTTCAAAATGGCAAGCCTGTGACATCAAAACCACATGGCATTGCACCCTTCAAAGTAGTAAAGCGGTTACAGAGTAGCGATGAAATTGTTCATTCTAGAATCAACTGGCCCACCAGCCTGCATTTTGTGAGACGAATGACAATACCAAAGCATGTCCGTGTCTCCCCTAGACATCGGAATGGGTGTGCAGAATGTGCCTTTTTTTGGAAAAAATAGAAGAATGCCTAGAGAGTTGCCTTTTCTTTTGGACTTTGGAGAAAAAAAACACAACAACAAAATAAGCCGTAGAAAAACAAGCACAGAGCGAGCCAGCCAGGAGTCGAACCTAGAATCTTCTGATCCGTAGTCAGACGCGTTATCCATTGCGCCACTGGCCCACCAGTAGTAGAGACCCCCGATTGTTACAGACTTGTTGGTTTTCGATGTGACGGTGGCAAGCATTGATGTCTGCTCATTCTCACCTTGTTATCAGGAGAACATACTACCAGCCCACCAGCCCACCAGCCCTCCAGCCCACCATCCCTCCCTGGTGGTCTAGTGGTTAGGATTCGGCGCTCTCACCGCCGCGGCCCGGGTTCGATTCCCGGTCAGGGAAAGCTCTTTTGCCTTCCAATTGTGGACTGCGAATTCAAGCTCTGCTGACAGCTGTGAGAAAGCCAGCTCCAAACCAAAAAATTGGTGGGAACATGAAAAAAAAACACCTCCTTCGAGCCGGAGTTGAACCAGCGACCTAAGGATGGCCAACACTCCAACCTACAGTCCTCCGCTCTACCAGCTGAGCTATCGAAGGGGCTAAGGGCTAGTCAGAACCTCGACATATCAGGGTTCTGTAGCTCTACTGCTGGCCAAAAAGTCACTTCTGGTGCAGGAAGATTTGCTGGATTTTTGAGGAGGGAAGCAAAATGGAGCATGCATTCCCATACCGGGAGTTGAACCCGGGCCGCCTGGGTGAAAACCAGGAATCCTAACCGCTAGACCATATGGGATTTGGACACTTTAAACTGGCCATGGGCTTCTGGCGCACTTTCCATACATGTGGTCAGCGTGGGCGCAGGACCTTGT
>NC_068381.1:26558200-26580487 GCF_023724105.1 Carassius gibelio
CAATGCCCAGGTGGCAATTAGTGATAAGGCTTCAAAATGGCAAGCCTGTGACATCAAAACCACATGGCATTGCACCCTTCAAAGTAGTAAAGCGGTTACAGAGTAGCGATGAAATTGTTCATTCTAGAATCAACTGGCCCACCAGCCTGCATTTTGTGAGACGAATGACAATACCAAAGCATGTCCGTGTCTCCCCTAGACATCGGAATGGGTGTGCAGAATGTGCCTTTTTTTGGAAAAAATAGAAGAATGCCTAGAGAGTTGCCTTTTCTTTTGGACTTTGGAGAAAAAAAACACAACAACAAAATAAGCCGTAGAAAAACAAGCACAGAGCGAGCCAGCCAGGAGTCGAACCTAGAATCTTCTGATCCGTAGTCAGACGCGTTATCCATTGCGCCACTGGCCCACCAGTAGTAGAGACCCCCGATTGTTACAGACTTGTTGGTTTTCGATGTGACGGTGGCAAGCATTGATGTCTGCTCATTCTCACCTTGTTATCAGGAGAACATACTACCAGCCCACCAGCCCACCAGCCCTCCAGCCCACCATCCCTCCCTGGTGGTCTAGTGGTTAGGATTCGGTGCTCTCACCGCCGCGGCCCGGGTTCGATTCCCGGTCAGGGAAAGCTCTTTTGCCTTCCAATTGTGGACTGCGAATTCAAGCTCTGCTGACAGCTGTGAGAAAGCCAGCTCCAAACCAAAAAATTGGTGGGAACATGAAAAAAAACACCTCCTTCGAGCCGGAGTTGAACCAGCGACCTAAGGATGGCCAACACTCCAACCTACAGTCCTCCGCTCTACCAGCTGAGCTATCGAAGGGGCTAAGGGCTAGTCAGAACCTCGACATATCAGGGTTCTGTAGCTCTACTGCTGGCCAAAAAGTCACTTCTGGTGCAGGAAGATTTGCTGGATTTTTGAGGAGGGAAGCAAAATGGAGCATGCATTCCCATACCGGGAGTTGAACCCGGGCCGCCTGGGTGAAAACCAGGAATCCTAACCGCTAGACCATATGGGATTTGGACACTTTAAACTGGCCATGGGCTTCTGGCGCACTTTCCATACATGTGGTCAGCGTGGGCGCAGGACCTTGTAGTGGCCTGTTGCTTTAGTTCTGTGACTGTAACAATGTGATAATAATTTGGCAAAACAAGAATTATCCAAAAGGACGGTTTTCTGAATTATATAGTGTTGTATCCATTCAGGGAATCTGTTTTTTTCACTCAACCCGGGGGTTCAGTGTATTTGGGCAGATTCCTGTGATTGCAGAATTGATTCCTCAAACTGGTAATTAAGCTCTTGTCCAAGTGAAAATACTCGTGTCATCCATTTGAAAACACACACGGCAACCTTTATCTAGAGAAAAAACTGGAGTCAACCCCTGGCTGCGTACGAGAAAACCAGGAATCCTAACTGCTAGACCATATGGGAACTGGCCAGCTTTAACTGGCCACAAGCTTGTGGGCCACTTTCCATAAATGTGGCCAGTGTGGGCGCAGGGTTTTGTAGTGGCCTGTTGCTTTTGGTGTGTGACTGTAACAATGTGATAATAATTTGGCAATACAAGAATCATCCGAAGGGACGGTTTACTGAAATATATAGTGTTGCATGCATTCAAGGGACATGTTTGTTGACTCACACAAGGTTCAGTTTTTTGGCCAGAATCCTGTGATTGCTGAATTTATACCTCGAACTGGTAATTAAGGTCTTGTCCAGGTGAAAATACTTGTGTCATGCATCTGAAAACACACATGGCAACCGTTATCTAGAGGAAAAACTGCCTATCGTCGGTCTGTCAAGGTACAAAACTGACATGTTGTGAGGTTAATAATGAAAGTGAGACCAATTTTTAATCCGCAAAATTGCTGATTATTCGCTCGTTCAGTTTAATGCAGATTACAAATTATTCTCAATGTCCAGGTGGCAATTAGTGATAAGGCTTCAAAATGGCAAGCCTGTGACATCAAAACCACATGGCATTGCACCCTTCAAAGTAGTAAAGCGGTTACAGAGTAGCGATGAAATTGTTCATTCTAGAATCAACTGGCCCACCAGCCTGCATTTTGTGAGACGAATGGCAATACCAAAGCATGTCCGTGTCTCCCCTAGACATCGGAATGGGTGTGCAGAATGTGCCTTTTTTTGGAAAAAATAGAAGAATGCCTAGAGAGTTGCCTTTTCTTTTGGACTTTGGAGAAAAAAAACACAACAACAAAATAAGCCGGAGAAAAACAAGCACAGAGCGAGCCAGCCAGGAGTCGAACCTAGAATCTTCTGATCCGTAGTCAGACGCGTTATCCATTGTGCCAAGGCCGGCGCCCATTAGTCGAGGTAAAGATCCTAAAAGACGCACAGGTACGCGAGTTCGCGGCCCGCTCCGACCAGTGATGTAATTCCTGGAATGTGTTCGTTTTGACGCTGCTGATGCACGCGTGCGTAATCATCATTATCCCCCGTAATTTAATCGAACGTAAATTCGTACCCCGCACTTTAATTTGGGAACTTTCCAGGGTAAACAAACACGTTATGTACGTTTCATTCATACCGGACGCCGGAGGGCGCTCTCTCGCATTAACTCCAAAACGGACTCGTAGAAGCACCAACTTGTGACCACTATGTGACGCACGCTACAGGAAATACCTTATATGGACAAAGGCATCCAGCTGGATAAAAAAAGCCGAAATTATTTGACAGATAAAACGTGACTATTCATTGCAAAAATACATGATTTGTGTTTTTGTGCATTTTCATAACAAAATACATGAATAACGCAGCGCTTACTGACACTTTTTTTTTCAGTATAATATATTATTTTTACAGTATAACATTATATTATATTATTATATGTTCTGACTTATTCTGGAAGTCCCTGTTTCTTTGTGTGTGTGTTTTACTGTTATGTAATACTGGAATACTTAAAAACATGGTTTTTTTTTTGCAAACTACAATTACAGTGAGAAATAGGCACAAAAACATTGTGAGTGCAAAGATTAACAACCCTTTTTATTTGCAAATATAAAGTCATTATATAAAATTATAACAACAGTGCAAATATATATACATTTACAAATATTGTGAGAATACAAATAGGAACAATAACAATAGTGTGAGGGCAAATATTAACAACCCTTTTAATCTGCATATATATTTTAAAGCCAATAAAACATTTAGAACAGTAATGCAATTTTGTACAGTATACACCAAAAATGTTTACCACAATAATAAAATTTGTACATATCAGTGTAAAAACCAAAACAAACATTTGCAGTGCAATTTTGACATCAGACTAAGAAAATAATAAGAATTAATAGTAAACAAAGACAAACATTTACCACAGTAGTGCAATTATGACATATTTGCTTAAAAAAAAAAAGTAAATAAAAAAATAGTTTTTACCACTGTAGTGGACTTTTCATATATTAGCCAAAATAATAATAAAAAACATAAACATACCGTTTATATTATATATCTATCTTGGATGTGCTTGTAAGCACATGCTACCACAGTGAAGCGGGACACCCTCATTCCATCACAGCGCACCGCGTTTGGGTAGAGAGCACAGAGCCTTGTGAAAATGGCCTTCGGTTGCAGTCAGGCCACTGTGCAGGACTGTGAGCCCCAACGAAACACCTGCAAATTACAACAGAATACATATTATTAATGTAAGATTGTTTTCATTGTGTGATCTTATTTTTATTTTACCTTTCCTATGCTGTCTGTTTTGCTTTGTGTTGTCTAAATGTTCATTTATAATATGTGCGCATAGTTATGTTGTCTCTCTTTGTTTTGTTTTTAGATTGATGTTGAAATGTCATATCAATAAATCAGTTCTCTACTGTGTTGTGGAATAATTACAGGGTGTTGTTAGTCAGCCTGTCAGGTTTTTTTCACAATAATGACTGCATATTATCCCACTTATTACATGGCTACTTACTAAAGTACAGTAAAAGACAAATTATTTGACTCAACATGATACAAAATGATTTTAATGATTTAAGAAATGATTGCCTTGTTTCTTCTAAATTAAATATTCCAATGTACAGTTGGAACTGTGTTCATAGCAATGTAACATACTTAGCAACCTAATATATATAGTCAGAATAAAACGTAAATCACAACTAATAATTTATGTTGTAATCAGGCTAAGTTTGAACTTAACAGGCTACAGGAAGATAAGCTAGTCATGAAGGTGTCAGGTTTTAGGTGATATTTCAGCCAGTTTCAGATGTATTATATATATTTTATATAAAAAATGTGTAGACCCTATGTTTACTAAGCGTAACATACGTTTTGCTGCTCTCCACACCTGGGGCCACAATCTTCTTAGTGGCCCTGAATCGTCCCTGTTTTAGGTTGGTTTGGTTAAGTGGTGGGTAAATGGTCTTTTTCTTGTCATACTCCCCCAATGCCTGCCATAGGGAGATGATCTTGATGCACTCTTCTCCCGGCAAAGCCAGACGGTGGTCTCTGAGGCTAACCAAAAACTCTGCCAAGTCCTGCACGGCTCCATACCCCTCAATATTATCAGGTCCAACGTAATCCTAAAATGAAAGATAATTTAGGAACTTTTGATAGCATCAGTGAATACAAATATTCACATGAAAGCACATCCAATGTAACCCAGATTATGCTTACACACATGTAAATGTACATAAAAAATAAACTGGACCCTTACATCATGTGAAGTGTTCTCTTCCAATGTTGGACGATCCGTTTCTGCAGATAATCGGTCCACTGTGGCAACATTAAAAAGGTAAATATTTATTTTAAATTTGTATTTATGCCTTTCAATGTGATAAATACAAATTTATAGTTAGTGTGATAACAAATACGAAACCTTTATGAATACTTTAGTAAAACTCACAGCTATGTGCTCCAGGAAAGAGTTCTAGATTTGATTCAGCGTGCAGTGAGCTGCTGACAGGAGATGACACTGATGATGGAGGGACCACAAACAGTGATGACGTGGGGCTGGTTGCTGGAGGAGTTGGAAATGATGCTGCAGATGCTGCAGACACTGATGCTTGTGAAGAGGCAGCAGGTGTCCGTTCAGTGTCAAAGGTGGGGACAGTGATGTCCTGAAACTCCTCAAGTTCAGCATAACCTTCATCCACCTCTATACCAACCTCAGTAGTCTCTGACTCTTCAATGGCCAACTTGTAGTCCTGCAGAACTTTACCAGTTTGCTGGTAAAGATATTCCACTCCAATAAGCTCACCTTTAAAATAGTAAAACATTGACAATTAGATAATATACCACAATATTATATTATAACTCAGTTCCTCAGTTTCCTTTGCAAATCATTAGCTAAAGATTAATTAAAGCTGACAACTGGAAGTTGAAGTGCATAGCTTTGGCCACTGTAGTAATTAACATATACATTTAAATCATTAGTTAATATAATGTTATTACTCAACTTATACATTAAAGTACATTTGACTGGTAACAATTTATTTATTACTTAATCTATTAATCATATAGAATGTTTATTAGTTGCTGATGTAGTAATCATTAATAAATGGTTTAAGTTAGTCCTTCATGAGTTTACATTAACTCGTGATTATCTGTGCATTCTTGAAGCATGAATTAATGCATATTTGTGCACCAGTATTGTAATTTTATTGATAAAAGACTCACTTACATTGCAAATGTTGTTTAGAAGTTAATCGATGACCGTTATCTTCTTCTTCTTCACCATAGACAGTAAAAGTGATCCTTAAATCTCCGGTAGTTTTTAATGTTATCAATTGATCTACTTACTACGAAGAATCGCGGATGAGGAACGGGCGCTGATTGGCAAATTCGCGGTTGCGATACGAGCGCTGATTGGCAAATTCGCGGTTGCGATACGAGCGCTGATTGGCAAATTCGCGGTTGCGATACGAGCGCTGATTGGCTAAAATATAAGTTTCAAGGTTGCAGCCGGGTACGTGATTGGCTGTCATAACAAAGAATAACCACGACCTAAAGGTGACATGGAGCGCCACTGGCCCACCATTAGTAAAGACCCCCGATTGTTACAGACTTGTTGGTTTTCGATGTGACGGTGGCAAGCATTGATGTCTGCTCATTCTCACCTTGTTATCAGGAGAACAGACTACCAGCCCTCCAGCCCACCAGCCCACCAGCGCACCAGCCCACGAGCCCACGAGCCCTCCATCCCTCCCTGGTGGTCTAGTGGTTAGGATTCGGCGCTCTCACCGCCGCGGCCCGGGTTCGATTCCCGGTCAGGGAAAGGTCTTTTGCCTTCCAATTGTGGACTGCGAATTCAAGCTCTGCTGACAGCTGTGAGAAAGCCAGCTCCAAGCCAAAACATTGGTGGGAACATGAAAAAAACACCTCCTTCGAGCCGGAGTTGAACCAGCGACCTAAGGATGGCCAACACTCCAACCTACGATCCTCCGCTCTACCAGCTGAGCTATCGAAGGGGCTAAGGGCTTGTCAGAACCTCGACATATCAGGGTTCTGTAGCTCTACTGCTGGCCAAAAAGTCACTTCTGGTGCAGGAAGATTTGCTGGATCAGAACCTCGACATATCAGGGTTCTGTAGCTCTACTGTTGGCCAAAAAGTCACTTCTGGTGCAGGAAGATTTGCTGGATTTTTGAGGAGGGAAGCAAAAAGGAGCATGCATTCCCATACCGGGAGTTGAACCCGGGCCGCCTGGGTGAAAACCAGGAATCCTAACCGCTAGACCATATGGGATTTGGACACTTTAAACTGGCCATGGGCTTCTGGCGCACTTTCCATACATGTGGTCAGCGTGGGCGCAGGACCTTGTAGTGGCCTGTTGCTTTAGTTCTGTGACTGTAACAATGTGATAATAATTTGGCAAAACAAGAATTATCCAAAAGGACGGTTTTCTGAATTATATAGTGTTGTATGCATTCAGGGAATCTGTTTTTTCACTCAACCCGGGGGTTCAGTGTATTTGGGCAGATTCCTGTGATTGCAGAATTGATTCCTCAAACTGGTAATTAAGCTCTTGTCCAAGTGAAAATACTCGTGTCATCCATTTGAAAACACACACGGCAACCTTTATCTAGAGGAAAAACTGGAGTCAACCCCTGGCTGCGTACGAGAAAACCAGGAATCCTAACTGCTAGACCATATGGGAACTGGCCAGCTTTAACTGGCCACAAGCTTGTGGGCCACTTTCCATAAATGTGGCCAGTGTGGGCGCAGGGTTTTGTAGTGGCCTGTTGCTTTTGGTGTGTGACTGTAACAATGTGATAATAATTTGGCAATACAAGAATCATCCGAAGGGACGGTTTACTGAAATATATAGTGTTGCATGCATTCAAGGGACATGTTTGTTGACTCACACATGGTTCAGTATTTTGGCCAGAATCCTGTGATTGCTGAATTTATACCTCGAACTGGTAATTAAGGTCTTGTCCAGGTGAAAATACTTGTGTCATGCATCTGAAAACACACATGGCAACCGTTATCTAGAGGAAAAACTGCCTATCGTCGGTCTGTCAAGGTACAAAACTGACATGTTGTGAGGTTAATAATGAAAGTGAGACCAACTTTTAATCCGCAAAATTGCTGATTATTCGCTCGTTCAGTTTAATGCAGATTACAAATTATTCTCAATGCCCAGGTGGCAATTAGTGATAAGGCTTCAAAATGGCAAGCCTGTGACATCAAAACCACATGGCATTGCACCCTTCAAAGTAGTAAAGCGGTTACAGAGTAGCGATGAAATTGTTCATTCTAGAATCAACTGGCCCACCAGCCTGCATTTTGTGAGACGAATGGCAATACCAAAGCATGTCCGTGTCTCCCCTAGACATCGGAATGGGTGTGCAGAATGTGCCTTTTTTTGGAAAAAATAGAAGAATGCCTAGAGAGTTGCCTTTTCTTTTGGACTTTGGAGAAAAAAAACACAACAACAAAATAAGCCGGAGAAAAGCAAGCACAGAGCGAGCCAGCCAGGAGTCGAACCTAGAATCTTCTGATCCGTAGTCAGACGCGTTATCCATTGCGCCACTGGCCCACCATTAGTAGAGACCCCCGATTGTTACAGACTTGTTGGTTTTCGATGTGACGGTGGCAAGCATTGATGTCTGCTCATTCTCACCTTGTTATCAGGAGAACATACTACCAGCCCACCAGCCCACCAGCCCTCCAGCCCACCAGCCCACCATCCCTCCCTGGTGGTCTAGTGGTTAGGATTCGGCGCTCTCACCGCCGCGGCCCGGGTTCGATTCCCGGTCAGGGAAAGCTCTTTTGCCTTCCAATTGTGGACTGCGAATTCAAGCTCTGCTGACAGCTGTGAGAAAGCCAGCTCCAAACCAAAAAATTGGTGGGAACATGAAAAAAAACACCTCCTTCGAGCCGGAGTTGAACCAGCGACCTAAGGATGGCCAACACTCCAACCTACAGTCCTCCGCTCTACCAGCTGAGCTATCGAAGGGGCTAAGGGCTAGTCAGAACCTCGACATATCAGGGTTCTGTAGCTCTACTGCTGGCCAAAAAGTCACTTCTGGTGCAGGAAGATTTGCTGGATCAGAACCTCGACATATCAGGGTTCTGTAGCTCTACTGTTGGCCAAAAAGTCACTTCTGGTGCAGGAAGATTTGCTGGATTTTTGAGGAGGGAAGCAAAAAGGAGCATGCATTCCCATACCGGGAGTTGAACCCGGGCCGCCTGGGTGAAAACCAGGAATCCTAACCGCTAGACCATATGGGATTTGGACACTTTAAACTGGCCATGGGCTTCTGGCGCACTTTCCATACATGTGGTCAGCGTGGGCGCAGGACCTTGTAGTGGCCTGTTGCTTTAGTTCTGTGACTGTAACAATGTGATAATAATTTGGCAAAACAAGAATTATCCAAAAGGACGGTTTTCTGAATTATATAGTGTTGTATGCATTCAGGGAATCTGTTTTTTCACTCAACCCGGGGGTTCAGTGTATTTGGGCAGATTCCTGTGATTGCAGAATTGATTCCTCAAACTGGTAATTAAGCTCTTGTCCAAGTGAAAATACTCGAGTCATCCATTTGAAAACACACACGGCAACCTTTATCTAGAGGAAAAACTGGAGTCAACCCCTGGCTGCGTACGAGAAAACCAGGAATCCTAACTGCTAGACCATATGGGAACTGGCCAGCTTTAACTGGCCACAAGCTTGTGGGCCACTTTCCATAAATGTGGCCAGTGTGGGCGCAGGGTTTTGTAGTGGCCTGTTGCTTTTGGTGTGTGACTGTAACAATGTGATAATAATTTGCCAATACAAGAATCATCCGAAGGGACGGTTTACTGAAATATATAGTGTTGCATGCATTCAAGGGACATGTTTGTTGACTCACACATGGTTCAGTTTTTTGGCCAGAATCCTGTGATTGCTGAATTTATACCTCGAACTGGTAATTAAGGTCTTGTCCAGGTGAAAATACTTGTGTCATGCATCTGAAAACACACACGGCAACCGTTATCTAGAGGAAAAACTGCCTATCGTCGGTCTGTCAAGGTACAAAACTGACATGTTGTGAGGTTAATAATGAAAGTGAGACCAACTTTTAATCCGCAAAATTGCTGATTATTCGCTCGTTCAGTTTAATGCAGATTACAAATTATTCTCAATGTCCAGGTGGCAATTAGTGATAAGGCTTCAAAATGGCAAGCCTGTGACATCAAAACCAAATGGCATTGCACCCTTCAAAGTAGTAAAGCGGTTACAGAGTAGCGATGAAATTGTTCATTCTAAAATCAACTGGCCCACCAGCCTGCATTTTGTGAGACGAATGGCAATACCAAAGCATGTCCGTGTCTCCCCTAGACATCGGAATGGGTGTGCAGAATGTGCCTTTTTTGGAAAAAATAGAAGAATGCCTAGAGAGTTGCCTTTTCTTTTGGACTTTGGAGAAAAAAAACACAACAACAAAATAAGCCGGAGAAAAACAAACACAGAGCGATCCAGCCAGGAGTCAAACCTAGAATCTTCTGATCCTTAGTCAGACGCGTTATCCATTGCGCCACTGGCCCACCAATACTAAAGACCTCCGATTGTTACAGACTTGTTGGTTTTCGATGTGACGGTGGCAAGCATTGATGTCTGCTCATTCTCACCTTGTTATCAGGAGAACAGACTACCAGCCCTCCAGCCCACCAGCCCACCAGCCCTCCAGCCCTCCAGCCCACCAGCCCACCAGCCCTCCAGCCCACCAGCCCACCAGCCCTCCAGCCCACCAGCCCTCCCTGGTGGTCTAGTGGTTAGGATTCGGCGCTCTCACCGCCGCGGCCCGGGTTCGATTCCCGGTCAGGGAAAGCTCTTTTGCCTTCCAATTGTGGACTGCGAATTCAAGCTCTGCTGACAGCTGTGAGAAAGCCAGCTCCAAACCAAAAAATTGGTGGGAACATGAAAAAAAACACCTCCTTCGAGCCAGAGTTGAACCAGCGACCTAAGGATGGCCAACACTCCAACCTACAGTCCTCCGCTCTACCAGCTGAGCTATCGAAGGGGCTAAGATCTAGTCAGAACCTCGACATATCAGGGTTCTGTAGCTCTACTGCTGGCCAAAAAGTCACTTCTGGTGCAGGAAGATTTGCTGGATCAGAACCTCGACATATCAGGGTTCTGTAGCTCTACTGCTGGCCAAAAAGTCACTTCTGGTGCAGGAAGATTTGCTGGATCAGAACCTCGACATATCAGGGTTCTGTAGCTCTACTGCTGGCCAAAAAGTCACTTCTGGTGCAGGAAGATTTGCTGGATTTTTGAGGAGGGAAGCAAAAAGGAGCATGCATTCCCATACCGGGAGTTGAACCCGGGCCGCCTGGGTGAAAACCAGGAATCCTAACCGCTAGACCATATGGGATTTGGACAATTTAAACTGGCCATGGGCTTCTGGCGCACTTTCCATACATGTGGTCAGCGTGGGCGCAGGACCTTGTAGTGGCCTGTTGCTTTAGTTCTGTGACTGTAACAATGTGATACTAATTTGGCAAAACAAGAATTATCCAAAAGGACGGTTTTCTGAATTATATAGTGTTGTATGCATTCAGGGAATCTGTTTTTTCACTCAACCCGGGGGTTCAGTGTATTTGGGCAGATTCCTGTGATTGCAGAATTGATTCCTCAAACTGGTAATTAAGCTCTTGTCCAAGTGAAAATACTCGTGTCATCCATTTGAAAACACACACGGCAACCTTTATCTAGAGGAAAAACTGGAGTCAACCCCTGGCTGCGTACGAGAAAACCAGGAATCCTAACTGCTAGACCATATGGGAACTGGCCAGCTTTAACTGGCCACAAGCTTGTGGGCCACTTTCCATAAATGTGGCCAGTGTGGGCGCAGGGTTTTGTAGTGGCCTGTTGCTTTTGGTGTGTGACTGTAACAATGTGATAATAATTTGGCAATACAAGAATCATCCGAAGGGACGGTTTACTGAAATATATAGTGTTGCATGCATTCAAGGGACATGTTTGTTGACTCACACATGGTTCAGTTTTTTGGCCAGAATCCTGTGATTGCTGAATTTATACCTCGAACTGGTAATTAAGGTCTTGTCCAGGTGAAAATACTTGTGTCATGCATCTGAAAACACACATGGCAACCGTTATCTAGAGGAAAAACTGCCTATCGTCGGTCTGTCAAGGTACAAAACTGACATGTTGTGAGGTTAATAATGAAAGTGAGACCAACTTTTAATCCGCAAAATTGCTGATTATTCGCTCGTTCAGTTTAATGCAGATTACAAATTATTCTCAATGCCCAGGTGGCAATTAGTGATAAGGCTTCAAAATGGCAAGCCTGTGACATCAAAACCACATGGCATTGCACCCTTCAAAGTAGTAAAGCGGTTACAGAGTAGCGATGAAATTGTTCATTCTAGAATCAACTGGCCCACCAGCCTGCATTTTGTGAGACGAATGGCAATACCAAAGCATGTCCGTGTCTCCCCTAGACATCGGAATGGGTGTGCAGAATGTGCCTTTTTTTGGAAAAAATAGAAGAATGCCTAGAGAGTTGCCTTTTCTTTTGGACTTTGGAGAAAAAAAACACAACAACAAAATAAGCCGGAGAAAAGCAAGCACAGAGCGAGCCAGCCAGGAGTCGAACCTAGAATCTTCTGATCCGTAGTCAGACGCGTTATCCATTGCGCCACTGGCCCACCATTAGTAGAGACCCCCGATTGTTACAGACTTGTTGGTTTTCGATGTGACGGTGGCAAGCATTGATGTCTGCTCATTCTCACCTTGTTATCAGGAGAACATACTACCAGCCCACCAGCCCACCAGCCCACCAGCCCTCCAGCCCACCAGCCCACCATCCCTCCCTGGTGGTCTAGTGGTTAGGATTCGGCGCTCTCACCGCCGCGGCCCGGGTTCGATTCCCGGTCAGGGAAAGCTCTTTTGCCTTCCAATTGTGGACTGCGAATTCAAGCTCTGCTGACAGCTGTGAGAAAGCCAGCTCCAAACCAAAAAATTGGTGGGAACATGAAAAAAAACACCTCCTTCGAGCCGGAGTTGAACCAGCGACCTAAGGATGGCCAACACTCCAACCTACAGTCCTCCGCTCTACCAGCTGAGCTATCGAAGGGGCTAAGGGCTAGTCAGAACCTCGACATATCAGGGTTCTGTAGCTCTACTGCTGGCCAAAAAGTCACTTCTGGTGCAGGAAGATTTGCTGGATCAGAACCTCGACATATCAGGGTTCTGTAGCTCTACTGTTGGCCAAAAAGTCACTTCTGGTGCAGGAAGATTTGCTGGATTTTTGAGGAGGGAAGCAAAAAGGAGCATGCATTCCCATACCGGGAGTTGAACCCGGGCCGCCTGGGTGAAAACCAGGAATCCTAACCGCTAGACCATATGGGATTTGGACACTTTAAACTGGCCATGGGCTTCTGGCGCACTTTCCATACATGTGGTCAGCGTGGGCGCAGGACCTTGTAGTGGCCTGTTGCTTTAGTTCTGTGACTGTAACAATGTGATAATAATTTGGCAAAACAAGAATTATCCAAAAGGACGGTTTTCTGAATTATATAGTGTTGTATGCATTCAGGGAATCTGTTTTTTCACTCAACCCGGGGGTTCAGTGTATTTGGGCAGATTCCTGTGATTGCAGAATTGATTCCTCAAACTGGTAATTAAGCTCTTGTCCAAGTGAAAATACTCGAGTCATCCATTTGAAAACACACACGGCAACCTTTATCTAGAGGAAAAACTGGAGTCAACCCCTGGCTGCGTACGAGAAAACCAGGAATCCTAACTGCTAGACCATATGGGAACTGGCCAGCTTTAACTGGCCACAAGCTTGTGGGCCACTTTCCATAAATGTGGCCAGTGTGGGCGCAGGGTTTTGTAGTGGCCTGTTGCTTTTGGTGTGTGACTGTAACAATGTGATAATAATTTGCCAATACAAGAATCATCCGAAGGGACGGTTTACTGAAATATATAGTGTTGCATGCATTCAAGGGACATGTTTGTTGACTCACACATGGTTCAGTTTTTTGGCCAGAATCCTGTGATTGCTGAATTTATACCTCGAACTGGTAATTAAGGTCTTGTCCAGGTGAAAATACTTGTGTCATGCATCTGAAAACACACACGGCAACCGTTATCTAGAGGAAAAACTGCCTATCGTCGGTCTGTCAAGGTACAAAACTGACATGTTGTGAGGTTAATAATGAAAGTGAGACCAACTTTTAATCCGCAAAATTGCTGATTATTCGCTCGTTCAGTTTAATGCAGATTACAAATTATTCTCAATGTCCAGGTGGCAATTAGTGATAAGGCTTCAAAATGGCAAGCCTGTGACATCAAAACCAAATGGCATTGCACCCTTCAAAGTAGTAAAGCGGTTACAGAGTAGCGATGAAATTGTTCATTCTAAAATCAACTGGCCCACCAGCCTGCATTTTGTGAGACGAATGGCAATACCAAAGCATGTCCGTGTCTCCCCTAGACATCGGAATGGGTGTGCAGAATGTGCCTTTTTTGGAAAAAATAGAAGAATGCCTAGAGAGTTGCCTTTTCTTTTGGACTTTGGAGAAAAAAAACACAACAACAAAATAAGCCGGAGAAAAACAAACACAGAGCGATCCAGCCAGGAGTCAAACCTAGAATCTTCTGATCCTTAGTCAGACGCGTTATCCATTGCGCCACTGGCCCACCAATACTAAAGACCTCCGATTGTTACAGACTTGTTGGTTTTCGATGTGACGGTGGCAAGCATTGATGTCTGCTCATTCTCACCTTGTTATCAGGAGAACAGACTACCAGCCCTCCAGCCCACCAGCCCACCAGCCCTCCAGCCCTCCAGCCCACCAGCCCACCAGCCCTCCAGCCCACCAGCCCACCAGCCCTCCAGCCCACCAGCCCTCCCTGGTGGTCTAGTGGTTAGGATTCGGCGCTCTCACCGCCGCGGCCCGGGTTCGATTCCCGGTCAGGGAAAGCTCTTTTGCCTTCCAATTGTGGACTGCGAATTCAAGCTCTGCTGACAGCTGTGAGAAAGCCAGCTCCAAACCAAAAAATTGGTGGGAACATGAAAAAAAACACCTCCTTCGAGCCAGAGTTGAACCAGCGACCTAAGGATGGCCAACACTCCAACCTACAGTCCTCCGCTCTACCAGCTGAGCTATCGAAGGGGCTAAGATCTAGTCAGAACCTCGACATATCAGGGTTCTGTAGCTCTACTGCTGGCCAAAAAGTCACTTCTGGTGCAGGAAGATTTGCTGGATCAGAACCTCGACATATCAGGGTTCTGTAGCTCTACTGCTGGCCAAAAAGTCACTTCTGGTGCAGGAAGATTTGCTGGATTTTTGAGGAGGGAAGCAAAAAGGAGCATGCATTCCCATACCGGGAGTTGAACCCGGGCCGCCTGGGTGAAAACCAGGAATCCTAACCGCTAGACCATATGGGATTTGGACAATTTAAACTGGCCATGGGCTTCTGGCGCACTTTCCATACATGTGGTCAGCGTGGGCGCAGGACCTTGTAGTGGCCTGTTGCTTTAGTTCTGTGACTGTAACAATGTGATACTAATTTGGCAAAACAAGAATTATCCAAAAGGACGGTTTTCTGAATTATATAGTGTTGTATGCATTCAGGGAATCTGTTTTTTCACTCAACCCGGGGGTTCAGTGTATTTGGGCAGATTCCTGTGATTGCAGAATTGATTCCTCAAACTGGTAATTAAGCTCTTGTCCAAGTGAAAATACTCGTGTCATCCATTTGAAAACACACACGGCAACCTTTATCTAGAGGAAAAACTGGAGTCAACCCCTGGCTGCGTACGAGAAAACCAGGAATCCTAACTGCTAGACCATATGGGAACTGGCCAGCTTTAACTGGCCACAAGCTTGTGGGCCACTTTCCATAAATGTGGCCAGTGTGGGCGCAGGGTTTTGTAGTGGCCTGTTGCTTTTGGTGTGTGACTGTAACAATGTGATAATAATTTGGCAATACAAGAATCATCCGAAGGGACGGTTTACTGAAATATATAGTGTTGCATGCATTCAAGGGACATGTTTGTTGACTCACACATGGTTCAGTTTTTTGGCCAGAATCCTGTGATTGCTGAATTTATACCTCGAACTGGTAATTAAGGTCTTGTCCAGGTGAAAATACTTGTGTCATGCATCTGAAAACACACATGGCAACCGTTATCTAGAGGAAAAACTGCCTATCGTCGGTCTGTCAAGGTACAAAACTGACATGTTGTGAGGTTAATAATGAAAGTGAGACCAACTTTTAATCCGCAAAATTGCTGATTATTCGCTCGTTCAGTTTAATGCAGATTACAAATTATTCTCAATGCCCAGGTGGCAATTAGTGATAAGGCTTCAAAATGGCAAGCCTGTGACATCAAAACCACATGGCATTGCACCCTTCAAAGTAGTAAAGCGGTTACAGAGTAGCGATGAAATTGTTCATTCTAGAATCAACTGGCCCACCAGCCTGCATTTTGTGAGACGAATGACAATACCAAAGCATGTCCGTGTCTCCCCTAGACATCGGAATGGGTGTGCAGAATGTGCCTTTTTTTGGAAAAAATAGAAGAATGCCTAGAGAGTTGCCTTTTCTTTTGGACTTTGGAGAAAAAAAACACAACAACAAAATAAGCCGTAGAAAAACAAGCACAGAGCGAGCCAGCCAGGAGTCGAACCTAGAATCTTCTGATCCGTAGTCAGACGCGTTATCCATTGCGCCACTGGCCCACCAGTAGTAGAGACCCCCGATTGTTACAGACTTGTTGGTTTTCGATGTGACGGTGGCAAGCATTGATGTCTGCTCATTCTCACCTTGTTATCAGGAGAACATACTACCAGCCCACCAGCCCACCAGCCCTCCAGCCCACCATCCCTCCCTGGTGGTCTAGTGGTTAGGATTCGGCGCTCTCACCGCCGCGGCCCGGGTTCGATTCCCGGTCAGGGAAAGCTCTTTTGCCTTCCAATTGTGGACTGCGAATTCAAGCTCTGCTGACAGCTGTGAGAAAGCCAGCTCCAAACCAAAAAATTGGTGGGAACATGAAAAAAAAACACCTCCTTCGAGCCGGAGTTGAACCAGCGACCTAAGGATGGCCAACACTCCAACCTACAGTCCTCCGCTCTACCAGCTGAGCTATCGAAGGGGCTAAGGGCTAGTCAGAACCTCGACATATCAGGGTTCTGTAGCTCTACTGCTGGCCAAAAAGTCACTTCTGGTGCAGGAAGATTTGCTGGATTTTTGAGGAGGGAAGCAAAATGGAGCATGCATTCCCATACCGGGAGTTGAACCCGGGCCGCCTGGGTGAAAACCAGGAATCCTAACCGCTAGACCATATGGGATTTGGACACTTTAAACTGGCCATGGGCTTCTGGCGCACTTTCCATACATGTGGTCAGCGTGGGCGCAGGACCTTGTAGTGGCCTGTTGCTTTAGTTCTGTGACTGTAACAATGTGATAATAATTTGGCAAAACAAGAATTATCCAAAAGGACGGTTTTCTGAATTATATAGTGTTGTATGCATTCAGGGAATCTGTTTTTTCACTCAACCCGGGGGTTCAGTGTATTTGGGCAGATTCCTGTGATTGCAGAATTGATTCCTCAAACTGGTAATTAAGCTCTTGTCCAAGTGAAAATACTCGTGTCATCCATTTGAAAACACACACGGCAACCTTTATCTAGAGGAAAAACTGGAGTCAACCCCTGGCTGCGTACGAGAAAACCAGGAATCCTAACTGCTAGACCATATGGGAACTGGCCAGCTTTAACTGGCCACAAGCTTGTGGGCCACTTTCCATAAATGTGGCCAGTGTGGGCGCAGGGTTTTGTAGTGGCCTGTTGCTTTTGGTGTGTGACTGTAACAATGTGATAATAATTTGGCAATACAAGAATCATCCGAAGGGACGGTTTACTGAAATATATAGTGTTGCATGCATTCAAGGGACATGTTTGTTGACTCACACATGGTTCAGTTTTTTGGCCAGAATCCTGTGATTGCTGAATTTATACCTCGAACTGGTAATTAAGGTCTTGTCCAGGTGAAAATACTTGTGTCATGCATCTGAAAACACACACGGCAACCGTTATCTAGAGGAAAAACTGCCTATCGTCGGTCTGTCAAGGTACAAAACTGACATGTTGTGAGGTTAATAATGAAAGTGAGACCAACTTTTAATCCGCAAAATTGCTGATTATTCGCTCGTTCAGTTTAATGCAGATTACAAATTATTCTCAATGTCCAGGTGGCAATTAGTGATAAGGCTTCAAAATGGCAAGCCTGTGACATCAAAACCACATGGCATTGCACCCTTCAAAGTAGTAAAGCGGTTACAGAGTAGCGATGAAATTGTTCATTCTAGAATCAACTGGCCCACCAGCCTGCATTTTGTGAGACGAATGGCAATACCAAAGCATGTCCGTGTCTCCCCTAGACATCGGAATGGGTGTGCAGAATGTGCCTTTTTTGGAAAAAATAGAAGAATGCCTAGAGAGTTGCCTTTTCTTTTGGACTTTGGAGAAAAAAAACACAACAACAAAATAAGCCGGAGAAAAACAAACACAGAGCGAGCCAGCCAGGAGTCAAACCTAGAATCTTCTGATCCGTAGTCAGACGCGTTATCCATTGTGCCAAGGCCGGCGCCCATTAGTCGAGGTAAAGATCCTAAAAGACGCACAGGTACGCGAGTTCGCGGCCCGCTCCGACCAGTGATGTAATTCCTAGAATGTGTTCGTTTTGACGCTGCTGATGCACGCGTGCGTAATCATCATTATCCCCCGTAATTTAATCGAACGTAAATTCGTACCCCGCACTTTAATTTGGGAACTTTCCAGGGTAAACAAACACGTTATGTACGTTTCATTCATACCGGACGCCGGAGGGCGCTCTCTCGCATTAACTCCAAAACGGACTCGTAGAAGCACCAACTTGTGACCACTATGTGACGCACGCTACAGGAAATACCTTATATGGACAAAGGCATCCAGCTGGATAAAAAAAGCCGAAATTATTTGACAGATAAAACGTGACTATTCATTGCAAAAATACATGATTTGTGTTTTTGTGCATTTTCATAACAAAATACATGAATAACGCAGCGCTTACTGACACTTTTTTTTTCAGTATAATATATTATTTTTACAGTATAACATTATATTATATTATTATATGTTCTGACTTATTCTGGAAGTCCCTGTTTCTTTGTGTGTGTGTTTTACTGTTATGTAATACTGGAATACTTAAAAACATGGGTTTTTTTTTGCAAACTACAATTACAGTGAGAAATAGGCACAAAAACATTGTGAGTGCAAAGATTAACAACCCTTTTTATTTGCAAATATAAAGTCATTATATAAAATTATAACAACAGTGCAAATATATATACATTTACAAATATTGTGAGAATACAAATAGGAACAATAACAATAGTGTGAGGGCAAATATTAACAACCCTTTTAATCTGCATATATATTTTAAAGCCAATAAAACATTTAGAACAGTAATGCAATTTTGTACAGTATACACCAAAAATGTTTACCACAATAATAAAATTTGTACATATCAGTGTAAAAACCAAAACAAACATTTGCAGTGCAATTTTGACATCAGACTAAGAAAATAATAAGAATTAATAGTAAACAAAGACAAACATTTACCACAGTAGTGCAATTATGACATATTTGCTTAAAAAAAAAAAGTAAATAAAAAAATAGTTTTTACCACTGTAGTGGACTTTTCATATATTAGCCAAAATAATAATAAAAAACATAAACATACCGTTTATATTATATATCTATCTTGGATGTGCTTGTAAGCACATGCTACCACAGTGAAGCGGGACACCCTCATTCCATCACAGCGCACTGCGTTTGGGTAGAGAGCACAGAGCCTTGTGAAAATGGCCTTCGGTTGCAGTCAGGCCACTGTGCAGGACTGTGAGCCCCAACGAAACACCTGCAAATTACAACAGAATACATATTATTAATGTAAGATTGTTTTCATTGTGTGATCTTATTTTTATTTTACCTTTCCTATGCTGTCTGTTTTGCTTTGTGTTGTCTAAATGTTCATTTATAATATGTGCGCATAGTTATGTTGTCTCTCTTTGTTTTGTTTTTAGATTGATGTTGAAATGTCATATCAATAAATCAGTTCTCTACTGTGTTGTGGAATAATTACAGGGTGTTGTTAGTCAGCCTGTCAGGTTTTTTTCACAATAATGACTGCATATTATCCCACTTATTACATGGCTACTTACTAAAGTACAGTAAAAGACAAATTATTTGACTCAACATGATACAAAATGATTTTAATGATTTAAGAAATGATTGCCTTGTTTCTTCTAAATTAAATATTCCAATGTACAGTTGGAACTGTGTTCATAGCAATGTAACATACTTAGCAACCTAATATATATAGTCAGAATAAAACGTAAATCACAACTAATAATTTATGTTGTAATCAGGCTAAGTTTGAACTTAACAGGCTACAGGAAGATAAGCTAGTCATGAAGGTGTCAGGTTTTAGGTGATATTTCAGCCAGTTTCAGATGTATTATATATATTTTATATAAAAAATGTGTAGACCCTATGTTTACTAAGCGTAACATACGTTTTGCTGCTCTCCACACCTGGGGCCACAATCTTCTTAGTGGCCCTGAATCGTCCCTGTTTTAGGTTGGTTTGGTTAAGTGGTGGGTAAATGGTCTTTTTCTTGTCATACTCCCCCAATGCCTGCCATAGGGAGATGATCTTGATGCACTCTTCTCCCGGCAAAGCCAGACGGTGGTCTCTGAGGCTAACCAAAAACTCTGCCAAGTCCTGCACGGCTCCATACCCCTCAATATTATCAGGTCCAACGTAATCCTAAAATGAAAGATAATTTAGGAACTTTTGATAGCATCAGTGAATACAAATATTCACATGAAAGCACATCCAATGTAACCCAGATTATGCTTACACACATGTAAATGTACATAAAAAATAAACTGGACCCTTACATCATGTGAAGTGTTCTCTTCCAATGTTGGACGATCCGTTTCTGCAGATAATCGGTCCACTGTGGCAACATTAAAAAGGTAAATATTTATTTTAAATTTGTATTTATGCCTTTCAATGTGATAAATACAAATTTATAGTTAGTGTGATAACAAATACGAAACCTTTATGAATACTTTAGTAAAACTCACAGCTATGTGCTCCAGGAAAGAGTTCTAGATTTGATTCAGCGTGCAGTGAGCTGCTGACAGGAGATGACACTGATGATGGAGGGACCACAAACAGTGATGACGTGGGGCTGGTTGCTGGAGGAGTTGGAAATGATGCTGCAGATGCTGCAGACACTGATGCTTGTGAAGAGGCAGCAGGTGTCCGTTCAGTGTCAAAGGTGGGGACAGTGATGTCCTGAAACTCCTCAAGTTCAGCATAACCTTCATCCACCTCTATACCAACCTCAGTAGTCTCTGACTCTTCAATGGCCAACTTGTAGTCCTGCAGAACTTTACCAGTTTGCTGGTAAAGATATTCCACTCCAATAAGCTCACCTTTAAAATAGTAAAACATTGACAATTAGATAATATACCACAATATTATATTATAAATCAGTTCCTCAGTTTCCTTTGCAAATCATTAGCTAAAGATTAATTAAAGCTGACAACTGGAAGTTGAAGTGCATAGCTTTGGCCACTGTAGTAATTAACATATACATTTAAATCATTAGTTAATATAATGTTATTACTCAACTTATACATTAAAGTACATTTGACTGGTAACAATTTATTTATTACTTAATCTATTAATCATATAGAATGTTTATTAGTTGCTGATGTAGTAATCATTAATAAATGGTTTAAGTTAGTCCTTCATGAGTTTACATTAACTCGTGATTATCTGTGCATTCTTGAAGCATGAATTAATGCATATTTGTGCACCAGTATTGTAATTTTATTGATAAAAGACTCACTTACATTGCAAATGTTGTTTAGAAGTTAATCGATGACCGTTATCTTCTTCTTCTTCACCATAGACAGTAAAAGTGATCCTTAAATCTCCGGTAGTTTTTAATGTTATCAATTGATCTACTTACTACGAAGAATCGCGGATGAGGAACGGGCGCTGATTGGCAAATTCGCGGTTGCGATACGAGCGCTGATTGGCAAATTCGCGGTTGCGATACGAGCGCTGATTGGCAAATTCGCGGTTGCGATACGAGCGCTGATTGGCTAAAATATAAGTTTCAAGGTTGCAGCCGGGTACGTGATTGGCTGTCATAACAAAGAATAACCACGACCTAAAGGTGACATGGAGCGCCACTGGCCCACCATTAGTAAAGACCCCCGATTGTTACAGACTTGTTGGTTTTCGATGTGACGGTGGCAAGCATTGATGTCTGCTCATTCTCACCTTGTTATCAGGAGAACAGACTACCAGCCCTCCAGCCCACCAGCCCACCAGCGCACCAGCCCACGAGCCCTCCATCCCTCCCTGGTGGTCTAGTGGTTAGGATTCGGCGCTCTCACCGCCGCGGCCCGGGTTCGATTCCCGGTCAGGGAAAGGTCTTTTGCCTTCCAATTGTGGACTGCGAATTCAAGCTCTGCTGACAGCTGTGAGAAAGCCAGCTCCAAGCCAAAACATTGGTGGGAACATGAAAAAAACACCTCCTTCGAGCCGGAGTTGAACCAGCGACCTAAGGATGGCCAACACTCCAACCTACGATCCTCCGCTCTACCAGCTGAGCTATCGAAGGGGCTAAGGGCTTGTCAGAACCTCGACATATCAGGGTTCTGTAGCTCTACTGCTGGCCAAAAAGTCACTTCTGGTGCAGGAAGATTTGCTGGATCAGAACCTCGACATATCAGGGTTC
>NC_068381.1:26580987-26619021 GCF_023724105.1 Carassius gibelio
TAAATCTTTGCTTTCCCCTTCTAACTTGGAAATTGTAATCCATTCATTTATTACATCCAGGTTAGATTATTGTAATTCACTGTACAGTGGCTTGCCCCAAAATGCATTATCTTGTTTACAACTTGTTCAGAATGCTGCATCCAGACTGTTACTTGGATTAAGGAAAAGCGATCACATTACCCCAGCTCTGAGAAACTTGCACTGGCTCCCGGTCAAATTTAGGGTGGATTTCAAAATTTTGATGTTTGTTTACAAAGCATTATCTGGACTTGCTCCCAAGTACATCAGTGATCTTTTAAATCCTTACTCTCCGACTAGAGCACTAAGGTCCTCTGACCAACTGTTACTGACGGTTCCTCGCTGCCGCTATAAATCTAAGGGTGACCACGCTTTTTCGGTGAGGGGTCCGAAATTGTGGAATAGTCTTCCTCTCTATGTGAGGTCATCTTCATCTTTAGCCATTTTTAAGTCGTCCTTGAAGACATATCTGTTCTCTGTAGCCTTTGAATAGATTATAAATTATGTGTTGATGTTGATAGAATTATGTGTTTTTTTACTGTTTTTAAAAATGTTATTCATTTGTAAAGCACTTTGGCCCAACCTCTGTTGTTTTTAAACATGCTATATAAATAAAGGTTGACTTGACTTGACTTGACATGTCATTTCTCACAAGCGATGTAATAACAGCGCAATTTAGAGACGGTGCAGCAGAAGAGTGTTTAGAAACGCATAGAGGTACATTAGCCTAATTCACACAAGCTCTCTCTCTCTTGCTCTCTCTCTTTCTTTCTTTCTCTCTCTTTCTGTCGTTTTCTTTCTAATAACTTAATTAATAACTGCATTAGAATGCTATCAACAGCTCAAGCCTCCATTACCAGCTTTAAAACGATGTTTTGGTACTAGTAAAAGAGGCATTCGATGAAATGCAGAAGAAATAGTCCTACTCACAATAGCGATTTAAGTACAAAAACCGGACGAATCCCTTTAAATAAATCATCGAATCGATGTCTTGAGGTGTGGTAACCGTAGTATAAGCGGAATAATTGACTCCAGCCCATAAAATTATTAGAAAAATAATGTGTGCAATATTTTTCTAATAATTCAACGGCCCATCGTCAATTAATCCTTACATATTGTAGCATACTCTGCAGATAAAGTTTTAATAGTTGGTGATTTTAATATCCATGTCGATAATGAAAAAGATGCATTGGGATCAGCATTTATAGACATTCTGAACTCTATTGGTGTTAGACAACATGTTTCAGGACCTACTCATTGTCGAAATCATACTCTATATTTAATACTGTCACATGGAATTGATGTTGATAGTGTTGAAATTATTCAGCCAAGTGATGATATCTCAGATCATTATTTAGTTCTGTGCAAACTTCGTATAGCCAAAATTGTAAATTCTACTTCTTGTTACAAGTTTCGAAGAATCATCACTTCTACCACAAAAGACTGCTTTTTAAGTTATCTTCCTGATGTATCCAAATTCCTTAGCATATCCAAAACCTCAGAACAACTTGATGATGTAACAGAAACTATGGACTCTCTCTTCTCTAGCACTTTAAATACAGTTGCTCCTTTACGCTTAAGGAAGGTTAAGGAAAACAGTTTGACACCATGGTACAATGAGCATACTCGCACCCTAAAGAGAGCAGCCCGAAAAATGGAGCGCAGCTGGAGGAAAACAAAACTAGAGGTATTTTGTATTGCTTGGCGGGAAAGTAACATATCCTACAGAAAAGCATTAAAAACTGCTAGATCTGATTACTTTTCTTCTCTTTTAGAAGAAAACAAACATATCCCCAGGTATTTATTCAATACAGTGGCTAAATTAACGAAAAATAAAGCCTCAACAAGTGTTGACATTTCCCAACACCACAGCAGTAATGACTTTATGAACTACTTTACTTCTACAATCGATACTATTAGAGATAAAATTGCAACCATTCAGCCGTCAGCTACAGTATCACATCAGACAGTGCACTATAGACCCCCTGAGGAACATTTCCACTCATTCTCTACTATAGGAGAGGAAGAATTGTATAAACTTGTTAAATCATCTAAACCAACAACATGTACAGTATTGTTCAAAATAATAGCAGTACAATGTGACTAACCAGAATAATCAAGGTTTTTAGTATATTTTTTATTGCTACGTGGCAAACAAGTTACCAGTAGGTTCAGTAGATTGTCAGAAAACAAACAAGACCCAGCATTCATGATATGCACGCTCTTAAGGCTGTGCAATTGGGCAATTAGTTGAAAGGGCTGTGTTCAAAAAAATAGCAGTGTCTACCTTTGACTGTACAAACTCAAAACTATTTTGTACAAACATTTTTTTTTTTTCTGGGATTTAGCAATCCTGTGAATCACTAAACTAATATTTAGTTGTATGACCACAGTTTTTTAAAACTGCTTGACATCTGTGTGGCATGGAGTCAACCAACTTGTGGCACCTCTCAGCTGTTATTCCACTCCATGATTCTTTAACAACATTCCACAATTCATTCACATTTCTTGGTTTTGCTTCAGAAACAGCATTTTTGATATCACCCCACAAGTTCTCAATTGGATTAAGGTCTGGAGATTGGGCTGGCCACTCTATAACATTAATTTTGTTGGTTTGGAACCAAGACTTTGCCCGTTTACTAGTGTGTTTTGGGTCATTGTCTTGTTGAAACAACCATTTCAAGGGCATGTCCTCTTCAGCATAGGGCAACATGACCTCTTCAAGTATTTTAACATATGCAAACTGATCCATGATCCCTGGTATGCGATAAATAGGCCCAACACCATAGTAGGAGAAACATGCCCATATCATGATGCTTGCACCTCCATGCTTCACTGTCTTCACTGTGTACTGTGGCTTGAATTCAGAGTTTGGGGGTCGTCTCACAAACTGCCTGTGGCCCTTGGACCCAAAAATAACAATTTTACTCTCATCAGTCCACAAAATGTTCCTCCATTTCTCTTTAGGCCAGTTGATGTGTTCTTTGGCAAATTGTAACCTCTTCTGCACATGCCTTTTTTTTAAGAGAGGGACTTTGCGGGGGATTCTTGAAAATAGATTAGCTTCACACAGACGTCTTCTAACTGTCACAGTACTTACAGGTAACTCCAGACTGTCTTTGATCATCCTGGAGGTGATCATTGGCTGAGCTTTTGCCATTCTGGTTATTCTTCTATCCATTTTGATGGTTGTCTTCCGTTTTCTTCCACGTCTCTCTGGTTTTGCTCTCCATTTTAAGGCATTGGAGATCATTTTAGCTGAACAGCCTATCATTTTTTGCACCTCTTTATAGGTTTTCCCCTCTCTAATCAACTTTTTAATCAAAGTACGCTGTTCTTCTGAACAATGTCTTGAACGACCCATTTTCCTCAGCTTTCAAATGCATGTTCAACAAGTGTTGGCTTCATCCTTAAATAGGGGCCACCTGATTCACACCTGTTTCTTCACAAAATTGATGACCTCAGTGATTGAATGTCACACTGCTATTTTTTTGAACACACCCCTTTCAACTAATTCAACTAATTGCCCAATTGCACAGCCTTAAGAGCGTGCATATCATGAATGCTGGGTCTCATTTGTTTTCTGAGAATCTACTGAACCTACTGGTAACTTGTTTGCCACGTAGCAATAAAAAAATATACGAAAAACCTTGATTATTCTGGTTAGTCACATTGTACTGCTATTATTTTGAACAATACTGTATTTTAGACCCTATACCATCTAATCTCCTAAAAGAGGTCCAGAAGTCACAGGTCCTCTTTTGACTATTATTAATTCCTCATTGTCATTAGGATATGTCCCCAAAACTTTCAAACTGGCTGTAATTAAGCCTCTCATAAAAAAAACACAACTTGACCCCAAAGAACTAGTTAATTATAGACCAATCTCGAATCTCCCTTTTCTGTCCAAGATACTAGAAAAGGTGGTATCCTCACAATTACATTCCTTCTTAGAGAAAAATGGTATATGTGAGGATTTCCAGTCAGGATTTAGACTGTATCATAGTACTGAGACTGCTCTCCTTAGAGTTACAAATGATCTGCTCTTATCATCTGATCGTGGGTGTATCTCTCTATTAGTTTTATTGGATCTTAGTGCTGCGTTTGACACAATTGACCACAGCATTCTTTTGCATAGACTTGAACACTTTGTTGGCATCAGTGGAAGTGCATTAGCATGGTTTAAATCGTACTTATATGACCGCCATCAGTTCGTAGCAGTGAATGAAGATGTATCATATCGATCACAAGTGCAGTATGGATTAACTCAAGGCTCAGTACTAGGGCCGCTACTCTTCATGCTTTATATGTTACCCTTGGGAGATATCATCAGGAAACATGGTGTTAGCTTTCACTGTTATGCTGATGATACTCAGCTCTATATTTCTTTGCGGCCCGGTGAAACACACCAATTTGAAAAACTAATGGAATGCATAGTCGATATAAAAAATTGGATGACGAGTAATTTCTTACTGCTAAATTCAGAAAAAACAGAGGTGTTAATTATAGGACCTAAAAACTCTGCTTATAATAACCTAGAACACTGTCTAAGATTTCATGGTTGCTCTGTCAATTCTTCGTCATCAGTTAGGAACCTAGGTGTGCTATTTGATCACAATCTTTCCTTAGAAAGCCACATTTCTAGCATTTGTAAAACTGCATTTTTCCATCTCAAAAATATATCTATATATACGGCCTATGCTCTCAGTGTCAAATGCAGAAATGTTAATCTATGCATTTATCACTTCAAGGTTAGATTATTGTAATGCCTTATTGGGTGGTTGCTCTACACACTTAGTAAACAAACTACAGCTAGTCCAAAATGCAGCAGCAAGAGTTCTTACTAGAACCAGGAAGTATGACCATATTAGCCCGGTCCTGTCATCGCTGCACTGGCTCCCTATCAAACATCGTATAGATTTTAAAATATTGCTTATTACTTATAAAGCCCTGAATGGTTTAGCACCTCAGTATTTGAATGAGCTCCTTTTACATTATACTCCTCTACGTCCGCTACGTTCTCAAAACTCAATTTGATAATACCTAGAATATCAAAATCAACTGCGGGCGGCAGGTCCTTTTCCTATTTGGCCCTAAACTCTGGAATAACCTACCTAACATTGTTCGGGAGGCAGACACACTCTTGCAGTTTAAATCTAGATTAAAGACCCATCTCTTTAACCTGGCATACACATAACATACTAATATGCTTTTAATATCCAAATCCGTTAAAGGATTTTTAGGCTGCATTAATAAGGTAAACCGGAACCGGAAACACTTCACATAACATGTGCCTTCTACATCATTAGAAGAATGGCATCTACGCTAATATTTGTCTGTTTCTCTCTTGTTCCGAGGTCACCGTGGCCACCGTGGCCACCAGATCCAGTCTGTATCCAGACCAGAGGGTCACTGCAGTCATCCGGATCCAGTACGTATCCAGACATGATGGTGGATCAGCACCTAGAAAGGACCTCTACTGCCCTGAAAGACAGCGAAGACCAGGACAACTAGAGCCCAGATACAGATTCCCTGTAAATACCTTGTCTCAGAGGACCACCAGGACAAGACCACAGGAAACAGATGATTCTTCTGCACAATCTGACTTTGATGCAGTCTGGAATTAAACTACTGGTTTCTTCTGGTCAGAGGAGAACTGGCCCCCCGACTGAGCCTGGTCTCTCCCAAGGTTTTTTTCTCCATTCTGGCACCGATGGAGTTTCGGTTCCTTGCCGCTGTCGCCTCTGGCTTGCTTAGTTGGGGTCACTTCATCTACAGCGATATCATTGACTTGATTGCAAATAAATGCACAGACACTATTTAAACTGAACAGAGATGACATAACTGAATTCAATGATGAACTGCCTTTAACTATCATTTTGCATTATTGACACACTGTTTTCCAAATGAATGTTGTTCAGTGCTTTGACGCAATGTATTTTGTTTAAAGCACTATATAAATAAAGGTGATTGATTGATTGATACAGGGCTTGACATTAACACCGACCAAATATAGGTGGATTTTGCTTGTGGTGGGTAACACAGTGACTCAAACTAGCCACTTTGGCGGGTTGAATAATTGTAGTGTTTAAAAGTCATCTGAAATAATCCATATTGCAGTGTGACACTACAACTCCCATGAGTATTACATGCACACAGTGTTGCCTTGCACTTGCGCGCTAGTGACAGAAACAAAGAGGCAGCTAGCTGCCCTGCTGGAGTTATGTCGCAGGATGCCGGTGGAGCTATGTGGCTACATATAAAAGGTGTAACAAAGCCCGGTGAGCAGACAACACACAAGAGTACAGAGCCCGGCACGTCAACTGTAGGAGAAAAGTAATCAATCTGTGGCGACAGTTTTGCAATCCGTCCCCTCATTTTATAAACCGTACTCACAAATTCTTAAACTGCTCCCTTGGTTTAACAAATCATGCCCACAAATTTCCATTCCGTGCTCTTAGATTTTGTAAAACGTAACTTTGTTTTTTGAATCTGTACCCACAAATTCATAATCCGTGCGTGTGCTTTCCCATGCTCTTTTCTCGGTATGGAGTTAGATTCTGTTGAACAGACAGCACGCCTCACAGTGGCGCGTGTGCAATTGGTGCTAGCCTGCTTGAATACATTCAAGGGCAGGAGCTCAGTCCCGCTAGAACTTTTTCAGAGGCTCCTGGGGCATATGGCAGCCGCAGTGGCACTCACCGCTCGAGCACTGGCTTTATGGGCATGCAGTTTCAGGTGTTTGGACGGCCCGCAGCTGCAGTGGCACATCAATTGCCTAGAGTTGTTAGCAGTGCACCTTGCCTTGAACCCCCTCAAAGGTAATTTACAAGGCAAGCATGTGCTGGTTCGAACGGACAACACAGCGACCGTTGCGTACCTCAACCGACAAGGTGGTCTGTGCTCCCGTCGCATGCTGAAACTCGCCCGGAACCTTTCTCCAGAGACCTCTCACTGCCAATTGTTGACCTATGGGAACCTGTGGAAAACGCCACAACCTGATCACCTTCAAAAACCCTGTTGCACTGCAATTGTCAACAAGCCGTGGGGTGCCACAAAGCTAAGCTTAAGGTCGTAACCTTCCCAAAGCCCCAGCACAAATACACTGACTTTGGCTCTGAAGGGAGGCTCGATGCGCCGGCCTTGAAGAACTCTCATGCTTCCGGAATGATACCAATTCAGATGTATCATGCTGATGTATGCTACTACGGTACAGCCATTTGTTGCTATGGAAAATAATACCATCAAAGATTTTGTCTGGGGACTTTTTCACACCTACAGAGGCTCTTGCATTTCACACCTATGTACAATTCTGGTGTCCCCATTGGAGTTTCATCTCAACATTGATTTGTGGCTTTTCAAAATTGCTTCCAAAACCCTGACAACTATTGGGACACAACTTTTTCAGTTTCCCTTGAAATTATTTGATTGGACTTTTTACTTGGCCCAACCCAAGCCCTTGTATCTTAGTGACTTGATTGGTTATTGCCAGCTAGGTACAGTATTGTTCAAAATAATAGCAGTACAATGTGACTAACCAGAATAATCAAGGTTTTTAGTATATTTTTTATTGCTACGTGGCAAACAAGTTACCAGTAGGTTCAGTAGATTGTCAGAAAACAAACAAGACCCAGCATTCATGATATGCACGCTCTTAAGGCTGTGCAATTGGTCAATTAGTTGAAAGGGGTGTGTTCAAAAAAATAGCAGTGTCTACCTTTGACTGTACAAACTCAAAACTATTTTGTACAAACATTTTTTTTTCTGGGATTTAGCAATCCTGTGAATCACTAAACTAATATTTAGTTGTATGACCACAGTTTTTTAAAACTGCTTGACATCTCAAAAGTCGTGAGATGGAAGTCGTGGCCTAATGGTTAGAGGGTTGGACTCCCAATCGAAGGGTTGTGGGTTCTAGTCTCGGGCCGGACGGAATTGTGGGTGGGGGAGTGCATGAACAGCTCTCTCTCCACCTTCAATACCACGACTTAGATGCCCTTGAGCAAGGCATCGAACCCCCAACTGCTCCCCGGGCGCCGCAGCATAAATGGCTGCCCACTGCTCCGGGTGTGTGCTCACAGTGTGTGTGTGTGTGTTCACTGCTCTGTGTGTGTGCATTTCGGATGGGTTAAATGCAGAGCACAAATTCTGAGTATGGGTCACCATACTTGGCTGAATGTCACTTCACTTCACTGTGTGGCATGGAGTCAACCTTTTTTTTAACAGAGGGACTTTGCGGGGGATTCTTGAAAATAGATTAGCTTCACACAGACGTCTTCTAACTGTCACAGTACTTACAGGTAACTCCAGACTGTCTTTGATCATCCTGGAGGTGATCATTGGCTGAGCCTTTGCCATTCTGGTTATTCTTCTATCCATTTTGATGGTTGTCTTCCGTTTTCTTCCACGTCTCTCTGGTTTTGCTCTCCATTTTAAGGCATTGGAGATCATTTTAGCTGAACAGCCTATCATTTTTTGCACCTCTTTATAGGTTTTCCCCTCTCTAATCAACTTTTTAATCAAAGTACGCTGTTCTTCTGAACAATGTCTTGAACGACCCATTTTCCTCAGCTTTCAAATGCATGTTCAACAAGTGTTGGCTTCATCCTTAAATAGGGGCCACCTGATTCACACCTGTTTCTTCACAAAATTGATGACCTCAGTGATTGAATGCCACACTGCTATTTTTTTGAACACACCCCTTTCAACTAATTCAACTAATTGCCCAATTGCACAGCCTTAAGAGCGTGCATATCATGAATGCTGGGTCTCATTTGTTTTCTGAGAATCTACTGAACCTACTGGTAACTTGTTTGCCACGTAGCAATAAAAAAATATACGAAAAACCTTGATTATTCTGGTTAGTCACATTGTACTGCTATTATTTTGAACAATACTGTACATCATCATTCAAAGTACAATCTCTGCAGCTGTATATAAACTGGAATCCTTCTGGAAAGAATGAGGCCGGTGGAGGGGAATGACTGATCTTGACAAGAAACAATGACTGTGACTCCAACAAGTTTGAAGAAAATTTCTGACCCAACCTTATAATATCTGTTTAAAGACAATTTGGCAGATGTTATATGATAGGGATGAGTTTTATTAGTAAAAGTTTTAAGTTGCGGGTTGCTTGGCTTTTCATCTATAGCCATCAGTATCAGTAAACATATGCAATAAAATACAGCTTTGGGATTGTTACAGATCTGCTATAGGTCCTATTGTCATTTGAATGTATTTCCCCTGTTTGATGAGAGTGAAATATTGAAAGGGATTTCGGATTTATATAATGCTGTGCAAGGTTTTGGTCAATTCAGAAAATAAAGGCTCTTAGATATTAAATGCTCCTTGTTTCATTTCCATTGTAAAGTTACAGATACAGAAAATATGGCCATTCTTTTTAGTATGTACAAAATAACAATAAATAATAATGAACCACAACAATAATAACAATAAAACCCTGAAAACCCTATTTTTAAGTGCTACACAGAAATGCATTGAGGTTTGGTTAAGTTACTCTGTGTTTTGGATCTGGACCTACAGTGAATTTGCAACAAAACAGAGTTTATATTATTATTTGATTAGTTCATTTATTAAAAAAAAAAGAAAAAAAAAAGAAAAGAAAAAACTCTTCAGGATGTCGGTGTGCCTTAAGCAGTTGTTCTGAACCAGAGATCACTTTTTTGACAACTCTGCCGCTGATATATATATATATATATATATATATATATATATATATATATATATATATATATATATATATATATATATCAATCAATCAATCACCTTTATTTATATAGTGCTTTAAACAAAATACATTGCGCCAAAGCACTGAACAACATTCATTTGGAAAACAGTGTCTCAATAATGCAAAATGATAGTTAAAGGCAGTTCATCATTGAATTCATTGATGTCATCTCTGTTCAGTTGAAATAGTGTCTGTGCATTTATTTGCAATCAAGTCAATGATATCGCTGTAGATGAAGTGACCCCAACTAAGCAAGCCAGAGGCGACAGCGGCAAGGAACCGAAACTCCATCGGTGACAGAATGGAGAAAAAAACCTTGGGAGAAACCAGGCTCAGTTGGGGGGCCAGTTCTCCTCTGACCAGACGAAACCAGTAGTTCAATTCCAGGCTGCAGCAAAGTCAGATTGTGCAGAAGAATCATCTGTTTCCTGTGGTCTTGTCCTGGTGCTCCTCTGAGACAAGGTCTTTACAGGGGATCTGTATCTGGGGCTCTAGTTGTCCTGGTCTCCGCTGTCTTTCAGGGCAGTAGAGGTCCTTTCTAGGTGCTGATCCACCATCTGGTCTGGATACGTACTGGATCCGGGTGACTGCAGTGACCCTCTGATCTGGACACAGACTGGATCTGGTGGCCACGGTGACCTCGGAACAAGAGAGAAACAGACAAATATTAGCGTAGATGCCATTCTTCTAATGATGTAGAAAGTACGGTGTTATGTGAAGTGTTTCCGGTTCCGGTTTACCTAATTAATGCAGCCTAAAAATCCTTTAACGGATTTGGATATTAAAAGCATATTAGTATGTTATGTGTAAGCCAGGTTAAAGAGATGGGTCTTTAATCTAGATTTAAACTGCAAGAGTGTGTCTGCCTCCCGAACAATGTTAGGTAGGTTATTCCAGAGTTTAGGCGCCAAATAGGAAAAGGATCTGCCGCCCGCAGTTGATTTTGATATTCTAGGTATTATCAAATTGCCTGAGTTTTGAGAACGTAGCGGACGTAGAGGAGTATAATGTAAGAGGAACTCATTCAAATACTGAGGTGCTAAACCATTCAGGGCTTTATAAGTAATAAGCAATATTTTAAAATCTATACGATGTTTGATAGGGAGCCAGTGCAGTGTGGACAGGACCGGGCTAATATGGTCATACTTCCTGGTTCTAGTAAGAACTCTTGCTGCTGCATTTTGGACTAGCTGTAGTTTGTTTACCAAGCGTGCAGAACAACCACCCAATAAAGCATTACAGTAGTCTAACCTTGAAGTCATAAATGCATGGATTAACATTTCTGCATTTGACATTGAGAGCATAGGCCGTAATTTAGATATATTTTTGAGATGGAAAAATGCAGTTTTACAAATGCTAGAAACGTGGCTTTCTAAGGAAAGATTGCGATCAAGTAGCACACCTAGGTTCCTAACTGATGACGAAGAATTGACAGAGCAACCATCAAGTCTTAGACAGTGTTCTAGGTTATTACAAGCAGAGTTTTTAGGCCCTATGATTAACACCTCTGTTTTTTCTGAATTTAGCAGTAAGAAATTACTCGTCATCCAATTTTTTATATCGACTATGCATTCCATTAGTTTTTCAAATTGGTGTGTTTCACCGGGCTGCGAGGAAATATAGAGCTGCGTATCATCAGCATAACAGTGAAAGCTAACACCATGTTTCCTGATGATATCTCCCAAGGGTAACATATAAAGCGTGAAGAGTAGCGGCCCTAGAACTGAGCCTTGAGGTACTCCATACTGCACTTGTGATCGATATGATACATCTTCATTCACTGCTACAAACTGATGGCGGTCATATAAGTACGATTTAAACCATGCTAATGCACTTCCACTGATGCCAACAAAGTGTTCAAGTCTATGCAAAAGAATGTTGTGGTCAATTGTGTCAAACGCAGCACTAAGATCCAATAAAACTAATAGAGAGATACACCCACAATCAGATGATAAGAGCAGATCATTTGTAACTCTAAGGAGAGCAGTTTCAGTACTATGATACGGTCTAAATCCTGACTGGAAATCCTCACATATACCATTTTTCTCTAAGAAGGAATATAATTGTGAGGATACCACCTTTTCTAGTATCTTGGACAGAAAAGGGAGATTCGAGATTGGTCTATAATTAACTAGTTCTCTGGGGTCAAGTTGTGGCTTTTTTATGAGAGGCTTAATAACAGCCAGTTTGAAGGTTTTGGGGACATGTCCTAATAACAATGAGGAATTAATAATAGTCAGAAGAGGACCTATGACTTCTGGAAGCACCTCTTTTAAGAGCTTAGATGGTATAGGGTCTAACATACATGTTGTAAGTTTAGATGATTTAACAAGTTTATACAATTCTTCCTCTCCTATAGTAGAGAATGAGTGGAACTGTTCCTCAGGGGGTCTATAGTGCACTGTCTGATGCGAAACTGTAGCTGACGGCTGAATGGTTGCAATTTTATCTCTAATAGTATCGATTTTAGAACTAAAGTAGTTCATAAAGTCATTACTGCTGTGGTGTTGGGAAATGTCAACACTTGTTGAGGCTTTATTTTTCGTTAATTTAGCCACTGTATTGAATAAATACCTGGGGTTATGTTTGTTTTCTTCTAAAAGAGAAGAAAAGTAATCAGATCTAGCAGTTTTTAATGCTTTTCGGTAGGATATGCTACTTTCCCGCCAAGCAATACGAAATACCTCTAGTTTTGTTTTCCTCCAGCTGCGCTCCATTTTTCGGGCTGCTCTCTTTAGGGTGCGAGTATGCTCATTATACCATGGTGTCAAACTGTTTTCCTTAACCTTAAGGAGCAACTGTATTTAAAGTGCTAGAAAAGAGAGAGTCCATAGTTTCTGTTACATCATCAAGTTGTTCTGAGGTTTTGGATATGCTAAGGAATTCGGATACATCAGGAAGATAACTTAAAAAGCTGTCTTTTGTGGTAGAAGTGATGGTTCTTCGATACTTGTAACAAGAAGTAGAATTTACAATTTTGGCTATATGAAGTTTACACAGAACTAAATAATGATCTGAGATATCATCACTTGGCTGAATAATTTCAACACTATCAACATCAATTCCATGTGACAGTATTAAATCTAGAGTATGATTTCGACAATGAGTAGGTCCTGAAACGTGTTGTCTAACACCAATAGAGTTCAGAGTGTCTATAAATGCTGATCCCAATACATCTTTTTCATTATCGACATGGATATTAAAATCACCAACTATTAAGACTTTATCTGCAGCCAGAACTAACTCGGATGTAAAATCACCAAACTCTTTAATAAAGTCTGTATGGTGCCCTGGTGGCCTGTATACAGTAGCCAGTACAAACATAACAGGGGATTTATCATTAACATTGGTTTCTCTGGATAATGTTATATGAAGCACCATTACTTCAAACGAGTTATACTTGAAGCCTGCCCTCTGAGAAATCCTGAAAACGTTATTATAAATTGAAGCAACACCTCCCCCTTTGCCTTTTAGACGCGGCTCGTGTTTATAACAATAATCTTGGGGGGTGGACTCATTTAAAATAATGTAATCATCAGGTTTTAGCCAGGTTTCTGTCAAGCAGAGCACATCTATATTATGATCAGTTATCATATTATTTACAAAAAGTGTTTTCGTAGAAATGGATCTGATATTCAATAAGCCAATCTTTATCATTTGTTTATCCATATTGCATTTGTTTTTTTATTTGTTGAACCTCAATTAAATTGTTAACCTTAACTTGGTTTGGACGTTTTTTGTATTTTCTAGTTCGTGGAACAGACACAGTCTCTATAGTGTGATATCTAGGTGAAAGAGTCTCTATGTGCTGAGAATTAACTGACCTCTGTGACGGGAGGCAGCTAGCAGACGGTCGGTTTAGCCAGTCTGTCTGCTTCCTGACCTGGGCCCCAGTTAGTCAAGTATAAACACTAAGACTATTTGCCATATTTCTAGACAGAAGAGTGGCGCCACCCCAGGAGGGATGAAGACCATCTCTTTTAAACAGGTCAGGTCTGCCCCAAAAGCTCGTCCAATTGTCTATATAACCTATGTTATTCTGTGGGCACCACTTAGACATCCAGCCATTGAGTGATGACAATCTGCTATGCATCTCATCACCACGGTAAGCAGGGAGGGGACCAGAGCATATTACAGTGTCTGACATCGTGCTTGCAAGTTCACACACCTCTTTAAAGTTATTTTTAGTGATCTCCGACTGGCGAAGTCGAACATCATTAGCGCCGGCATGAATAACAATCTTACTGTATTTACGTTTAGCATTAGCCAGCACTTTTAAATTTGCCAAGATGTCAGGCGCTCTGGCTCCCGGTAAACATTTGACTATGGTGGCTGGTGTCTCTATATTCACGTTCCGTACAATAGAATCACCAATAACTAGAGCACTTTCATCAGGTTTCTCAGTGGGTGCATCACTGAGTGGGGAGAACCTGTTTAATGTTTTGATCGGAACAGAAGAGCGGTGTTTTGACCCACGACTACGCTGCCTCACCGTCACCCAGTTGCCCTGCTGCAGGGGCTCTGCTGGAACCGGACAATGTACAGGAATCCCTGAGCCAGACGCATCCAAAGCCATATCTAGAGCCCTAACATTCTTACTGTCCTCAATTAAAGTTTGGATGCGTGTCTCTAATTCTGAAATCTTCTCTGTCAGCCTAACTGTTTCCCTGCATTTATCACATGTGAATCCCTCATCAGCGACAGAGATAGATAAACTGTACATGTGGCAAGAGGTGCAAATAACAATTGTAGGAGAAGCCATTACTCACCGTGCTTGATGAAATATATATATATATATTTATATGTGTGTGTGTGTGTGTGTGTGTGTGTGTGTGTGTGTATATATATATATATATATATATATATATATATATATATATATATTAGATTAATGTAATGATGCATTAATAACGTTAATCATAGTCTATTAATTATTTGGTTTAATAATGTCTAAAAAATATAATAAATTTAAATTTTCCAAATTGAAAAAAAAAACTATAGACCTATACCTTTATAAGCACAGATGTGACTGTCATCGCATGCTGTTTTAAGTCAGACAGTAAGTCCATCATGAATAATTTAAACTGTTCAGTTTGCCTTATGTTCATCATTATACTGATCAATTTGGTGATTGTTTGGATGAATGCTTCAATATTGGATATCTTAAAATAGACTGTGAGTCTTAGATGCCCTCTAATGGGCAAGTATGGTACTTTGTATTTGGCAGCATCAACAAACTGGAGCAGGGATCCTCAAATCTGGTCAACGAGATCCACTTTCTTGCACTTTCCTTTAGCTCTAACCCTAATCAAACACACCTGTGCATGCTAATCAATGTCTTTAAGATCATTAGAAAATCACAGGTAGGGGAGTTTGATCAGGGTTGGAGCCAAACTCTGCAGCAAAATGGAAAGATTTGAGGAACCCTGAACTAGTGAACTTTGGGTGACTTTCAAGAATATGTCAAGGATGGCACAAACAAGTATGATGTATGGCCATGAGGACACATACATCCAGAGGGAGAGTAAACCAGGAGGAGTAAGAATTAACTCTAGGAAAACTAGTGGAGTAAGTCCAAACCAGTGGCGGAATTGTCATTTTTTGGTTGAAAAGACTGATAAGAACATTGTATAAGCAAGGCAGGAATTAGGATGGTAGGGGCCCCTGGGCTTGAATCATTTTCGGGCCCCTACTCACATTTACATTAGTCTACACCCCTTCTCCAGCAGTGCAACATGTTTACATTTCTCTACACCCCTCCTCCAGCAGTGCAACACATTTACATTAGTCTACACCCCTCCTCCAGCAGTGCAACATGTTTACATTAGTCTACACCCCTCCTCCAGCAGTGCAACATGTTTACATTAGTCTACACCCCTCCTCCAGCATTGAAACATGTTTACATTAGTCTACACCCCTCCTCCAGCAGTGCAACACGTTTATATTACACCCCTCTTTCAGCAGTGCAACATGTTTACATTAGTCTACACTCCATCTCCAGCAGAGCAACACGTTTACATTTCTTGACACCCCTCCTCCAGCAGTGCAACATGTTTACATTTCCCAACACCCCTCCTCCAGCAGTGCAACACATTTACATTACACCCCTCCTTCAGCAGTGCAACATGTTTACATTAGTCTACACTCCACCTCCAGCAGAGCAACACGTTTACATTTCTTGACACCCCTCCTCCAACAGTGCAACATGTTTACATTTCCCGACACCCCTCCTCCAGCAGTGCAACACGTTTACATTACACCCTTCCTTCAGCACTTCAACACGTTTACATTAGTCTACACCCCGCCTCCAGAGGTGAAACACATTTACGTTAGTCTACACTCCACCTCCAGCAGTGCAACACGTTTACATTAGTCTAGACGCCTCCTCCAGCAGTGCAACACATTTACATTAGTCTACACTCCACCTCCAGCAGTGCAACACGTTTACATTAGTCTACACCCCTCCTCCAGCAGTGCAACACGTTTACATTAGTTTACACCCCTCCTCCAGCAGTGCAACATATTTACATTAGTCTACACCCTGCCTCCAGCAGTGCAACACGTTTACATTGGTCTACACCTCTTCCAGCAGCGCAACACATGTTTACATTAGTCTACACCCCTCCTCCAGCAGTGCAACACGTTTACATTTCTCTACACTCCACCTCCAGCAGTGCAACACGTTTACATTACACCCCTCCTCCAGCAGTGCAACACTCGTTTACATTAGTCTACACCCCTCCTCCAGCATCGCAACACGTTTACATTTCTCGACACCCCTCCTCCAGCAGTGCAACACGTTTACATTAGTCTACACCCCTCCTCCAGCAGCGCAACACGTTTACATTAGTCTACACCCTGCCACCAGCAGTGCAACATGTTTACATTACACCCCTCCTCCTGCAGCGCAACACGTTTACATTAGTCTACACCCTGCCACCAGCAGTGCAACACGTTTACATTACTCTACACCCCTCCTCCAGCAGTGCAACACATTTACATTAGTCTACACCCCTCCTCCAGCAGTGCAACCCATTTACATTACTCTACACCCCTCCACCAGCAGTGCAACATGTTTACATTAGTCTACACCCTTCCTCCAGCAGTGCAACATGTTTACATTAGTCTACACACCTCCTCCAGCAGTGCAGCATGTTTACATTAGTCTACACCCCTCTTCCAGCAGTGCAACACATTTACATTAGTCTACACCCCGCCTCCAGAGGTGAAACACACATTTACATTAGTCTACACCCCTCCTCCAGCAGTGCAACACGTTTACATTAGTCTACACCCCTCCTCCAGCAGTGCAACACATTTATATTTCTCTACACTCCACCTCCAGCAGTGCAACACGTTTATATTACACCCCTCTTTCAGCAGTGCAACATGTTTACATTAGTCTACACTCCTCCTCCAGCAGTGCAACACGTTAACATTACTCTACACCTCTCCTCCAGCAGTGCAACACGTTTACATTAGTCTGCACCCCTCCTCCAGCAGTGCAACACATTTATATTTCTCTACACTCCACCTCCAGCAATGCAACATGTTTACATTACACCCCTCCTTCAGCAGTGCAACATGTTTACATTAGTCTACACTCCTCCTCCAGCAGTGCAACACGTTTACATTACTCTACACCTCTCCAGCAGTGCAACACATTTACATTAGTCTACATCCCTCCTCCAGCAGTGCAACACGTTTATATTTCTCTACACTCCACCTCCAGCAGTGCAACACGTTTACATTACACCCATCCTTCAGCAGTGCAACATGTTTACATTAGTCTACACCCATCCTCCAGCAGTGCAACACGTTTACATTACTCTACACCCATCCTCCAGCAGTGCAACACATTTACATTAGTCTACACCCCGCCTCCAGAGGTGAAACACACGTTTACCTTAGTCTACAACCCTTCTCCAGCAGTGCAACGCATTTATATTAGTCTACACCCCTCCTCCAGCAGTGCAACCCATTTACATTACTCTACACCCCTCCACCAGCAGTGCAACATGTTTACATTAGTCTACACCCTTCCTCCAGCAGTGCAACATGTTTACATTAGTCTACACACCTCCTCCAGCAGTGCAGCATGTTTACATTAGTCTACACCCCTCTTCCAGCAGTGCAACACATTTACATTAGTCTACACCCCGCCTCCAGAGGTGAAACACACATTTACATTAGTCTACACCCCTCCTCCAGCAGTGCAACACGTTTACATTAGTCTACACCCCTCCTCCAGCAGTGCAACACATTTATATTTCTCTACACTCCACCTCCAGCAGTGCAACACGTTTATATTACACCCCTCTTTCAGCAGTGCAACATGTTTACATTAGTCTACACTCCTCCTCCAGCAGTGCAACACGTTAACATTACTCTACACCTCTCCTCCAGCAGTGCAACACGTTTACATTAGTCTGCACCCCTCCTCCAGCAGTGCAACACATTTATATTTCTCTACACTCCACCTCCAGCAATGCAACATGTTTACATTACACCCCTCCTTCAGCAGTGCAACATGTTTACATTAGTCTACACTCCTCCTCCAGCAGTGCAACACGTTTACATTACTCTACACCTCTCCAGCAGTGCAACACATTTACATTAGTCTACATCCCTCCTCCAGCAGTGCAACACGTTTATATTTCTCTACACTCCACCTCCAGCAGTGCAACACGTTTACATTACACCCCTCCTTCAGCAGTGCAACATGTTTACATTAGTCTACACCCATCCTCCAGCAGTGCAACACGTTTACATTACTCTACACCCATCCTCCAGCAGTGCAACACATTTACATTAGTCTACACCCCGCCTCCAGAGGTGAAACACACGTTTACCTTAGTCTACAACCCTTCTCCAGCAGTGCAACGCATTTATATTAGTCTACTCTCCTCCTCCAGCAGTGCAACAAGTTTAAATTACTCTACACCCCTCCTCCAGCAGTGCAACACGTTTACATTACTCTACACCCCTCCACCAGCAGTGCAACACGTTTACATTACTCTACACCCCTCCTCCCGCAGTGCAACACGTTTACATTAGTCTACACTCCACATCCAGCAGTGCAACACGTTTACATTACACCCCTCTTTCAGCAGTGCAACACGTTTACATTACTCTACACCCCTCCTCCCGCAGTGCAACACCTTTACATTAGTCTACACTCCACCTCCAGCAGTGCAACACGTTTACATTACACACCTCCTTCAGCAGTGCAACATGTTTACATTAGTCTACACCCCTCCTCCAGCAGTGCAACATGTTTACATTAGTCTATAACCCACCTCTAGTATGTTTAAAAAATAAAAATAAAAAACGGTATAAACAGCACGTTGTACATTTGTCTGACTGACTGTGATGCTGTACAAATGCTTCCAGTTTGAATACTCTGTAGCTGCAGTGACACTGTAGTTATGCTCACGCATGCAGTGTGAAGCTACACACACACACACACACCGGTGTCTAAATCACACCTAAATATTGGGACCATGTTGAAGACTGAAGACTTAGTCCTGAGTTACACACACACACACACACACACACACACAAACTGATATCTCAATCACACCTACATATTGGGACCATGTTGAAGACTGAGTCCTGAACTACACACACACACACTGATATCTCAATCACACCTACATATTGGGACCATGTTGAAGACTGAGTCTTAAGCTACACCCACAAACACACCTGTGTCTAAATCATACCTACATATTGGGACAATGTAAGTCCTAAACTAATCTCCTAATAAAACATTGTTACCTTGTTTGAGATGGGCATTGTCATGTACTACTTTGAAATAGAGGTCTTCACGAGTCCAAAAATTCGTGCCCAAACCCGAAAGAGACTCTTAATGTACTACACCGAACCAACCCGGACCAGTATAATGTTTCAAAAGCTGGACCTGGACCAGTGTAAATCTGAGAAATGCCTACCAGGATCGGACCCGTCTATTATTTGAAAGTTGGACCCAAAACCCGCTGGGAAGACAATAAACCTGTTGTGAAAAATACAACTTTTTGTCTTACCTAATTTAAGGAGCCGTAGTCTCTCTTCCATGTGACTGCCTGTGATGCATTACAATCCTCTGACAAGAAAGTTACCCATGTTATTCCTCTCGTTATTCCAAGTCCAAGCTTAATCCACTCATTATTTCAGCTTCAAAAGTCCATTTGATTTAACGGTGATGGATGACAAAACTGTGCACATGTACATTCTGACTCAAGTTAACTCGCATAATAACTTTGACTGTTTGCCCTTTTGAACTATAATAATGATTGATCGTGCAATCGATCAATGGCTGCTGACGTTATTTATCATCTCTGTGCTCTCTGCTCTGCATCAAGTCTGAATCTGACCAATTAAACTTTAAGATTAAACGGTTCATTTAAATTATTATAAAAATGGGAGAAAATGTAAAGCACGGTTTGGCGGTCGAAGTGTCCCTCACTGGTTCAGGGTTTTTCCTGGGTCAAAATTGGTCTTCAGTGGTGGATGACCGACATGGTCATCCACACACAGCAAAGAGTACCCTAGTACCCACTTGATCCCAATATTGACAATAAATGTTACATTTAAAATAAATACAAAGAAACAGTTTTTGATTTTTTTTTTCATTTCCTATTTATTAATGAAAAAATGATCACTGTCATCCTTTCTTGCGTGATTTTTCCAGGACTGGCTTTCATAGTTTAGAAAGATAAAATCCTTTTTTGATAGACCTGATAATTATTTTAGTATAATCATATCAATTAAAAAGTAGCATTAAAAACATTGCATTAAAAGGTGTAATAGTGTAATTTTTTTACCATATAAAATTTAAGAAAATTAGCAGCTAGCTAGCAACAGCTTGCTTTGTGATTTGATCTAGTTTCATCTCACTCCAGTCTAACTTTAAATTATTTTATAGGTTATTTACTACATGGGGTAAGCACACTTACTTTCTCATTACAGATGTGTATGTTCTTCTAAGAAGTAATGATTTGTTATACGCTGATTCAGACACTGACGGGCAGACCAATTTCTTTAACTCAGTGGTCACCAACCTTTCCAAATGTCCAAATGTAAACCAAGATCTACCACTTGCAAAAAATTATATAAAAAAGGCCACAATGTAAGTTCTACTCTGACATTCTTGTTGCCTGTTAGTCACTAGCAAATTATTTAACTTTACATATAATATATAACTATACAAACTGCCAACTATAATTAAACATTTTTTAACAGTAATATAACATTAAGTATTTAAACAGGCTTATTACTCGTATATAAACATATTTGCATATTTACATATTTGACTGTATAAATTAAACATTGTTCTTTATTAAAGTTACAAAAGCTTTTTAATCAGGAGCAGTGAGTGATTTCTTTGTTGTTGCTGTTCGATTAATATAAAGACTGTCACATTGAGAGAATGCACTGATACAGTGGCCTACGTTCAGCTCGCTATGTCTGCTGTAGGATACTTAAAACAGGCATTTTTACATGATTTTTGTGTGAATTTGTCCATTTAATCAATACTTCAGAGAGAGATTATATTTGCGCGCATGCCGAGGAGTGCATTTACGCGCTTCGGAATTCGGATGAGCGCATGCACAAATCTTCACACTGCACGCGCGTGCTCGTGTCCTCTGGCTCTTAAATGTTTTAACTGACAAAGCTAAAATGAGTTTAGTTTAAACAAAAGACTGTTGGAAGACCATTTCAGGTGACTACCTCTTGAAGCTCATCAAGAGAATGCCAAGAGTGTGCAAAGCAGTAATCAAAGCAAAAGGTGGCTACTTTGAAGAACCTACAATATTACATATTTTCAGTTGTTTCTGACACAATAATATTAATAATTCAAATGTGAACTCATGTGAGTATTCCCTGACTGATTTACATCACTCCACCACTCATTTAACTTTATCAGGAAGTATATGGTGTATATGTTTCTCCTCTATAAAGTCCATGACTTCAGCAGACAGGTTGTAAATCTCCCTTGTCCTGCTTGCACGACCTGATGATGACGGTTCCACAAGTTTGACCAGAATATGGTCAAATGGTATGAAGCACATATCCTTTACACCTCCTTTTGGATAGGCCCATGAGGGTGGAAAAACTCCACTTCCACATCTTGATGATGAGCGTCTACAGTGACAGCTTTTGTTAACCACCAGTTCTGGTCATTAATGACTGCAAGCCAATCTCCGCAATGAACTACATCAGCAGATAGATCTGTCACTGTCCCATCAGGACCACTGTTGGTCAGTGGTTCTTGCTCCATTGGCTCTTGCTCACTTTCCTCCCGTTCCATTTCCTACATTAACATTGCCAAAAGACCTTTCCTCTTTTGCACTGGTATAGGACTATCATCTTCGACCTGTACCCTGGGTGCGTTGGCAGTCAACTGGAATATTGTTGGGCTGAAACACTCGCACATCTGTGGCTCACTGCAGAAACAGGAGAGTGATCTACAGTGGATCTCCGAGTCATTTCTGTGTGTCGGTGTGACTTGGTGGTTTCCTTGTTGCAGGTATAGGTTTTAGTGGTTGAGAAAGGAGTGCATCATATGGCTGCATGTCAGCTTCAGTAATGATATAGAGCTTAGTGCTGCAGAGGCTTCTGCCAACCATCTCATGGAAGATGTTCCCGTTCACAATGTAATTTCCACACAGTATAAGGCTGTCTGCAGTCCTTTTCACAGGTCCGCCAATGCCTTCTGGGGCTCCCTTCCCATGTGAGGTGGGGAAGAAGTTCCAGGTTGTTCTCTTGAAACCTAGAGTTGGAGAGAAACTGCAGAGGAGAGAAAAGTTCTTCTTGTTCTTGTATTGCTTGCTGGGTCCATTGCTGCCATTCAACATTGGTCTGGTCTTGCTGTGGTGTGGGAAGTGTTTGTTTGTGGAGACACTGGGTGCAGGAGCGCAGGAGACATGTCTCGCTTGTCTGTTAAGAGCAGACAAGTTCAAAAATATCCTCCAGTTTGCTAGACTTGATGACACCATTTCTCTTAAGACTCTTGAGGACCATTTGGAGGTTTTTGTCACCACCGTCAGACTGTAAGTTACCACCGTCAGACAGAAAACCTGACGGTGGTGACAAAAACCTACTCTTTCACATTATATGCGTGAGTTGATTTATGTCATAATCTAATATTTTTTATACAAAATAGACGGTGTTGACATGTTATGGTTGTGACAGTAGCAGTGTCCAAAAATATGAACAAGTTTAGAAAATAGCAAACTTATAGGAGCTTGATTGGTCTTGATGCTTGCAGTAGAGCTGAAGGTTTGAAAATGGGGTCTTCAGAAATGTAGTCGACCTTGTAGTTGCCTGATTTTATTGCTTTTTATAAATATCTGACGGTTGTGACAAATATGTGGGACACAATTTGAGAAACCACAAAATAATATTAAATATTTTTAAAAACTCACTGTTTGTAGTTTTTAATACATATTACAATGTACTCTTTCACGTGGTAAAGATATTATTCAATTCAATTATTACTTTTTGTTTTTTTGCACAAGTGAAATGATTACCTCCTATCCGAGGACAACTGATTTTGTAGGCAATGGGCCAGCATATAATCATTAAATTAAAAATTATAAATTAAACCTATAAAAAAACCTTACATATTTGCAAAGGAGCCCCTGATTATAACCTTTATTCTTTTTATGCATGAAAATGTTATTAATTTCCAACAGAATTACCACTTTTCTTTGTGGGACATGTTTTTGCCAAAGTTTCAAGAATCAGTGAGAGATCACAAAGTCATATGCAAAATCTTTCCATCTTGTAGAGCCGAGCTGGACACCTATTTAGCAACTATTTCTGACTTAGCTTTGACTTATGGAGGAACTCTCTTTTATGACTATCATAAGTAATTCTCTGCAAAAGCTGCTATGTTTATTCAACATTTCAATCAGAGATTGGACTGGTCAGTGGTCGACTTGACCCTCATAAGCAGACATTTCACTGGTCATCAAGCTCTCTCCTGCTCGATCTGTGGCTCTCATTCTCACACTCTCAATCTATGCCCAAAATCGGTGTGTCCTCAACCCTCTAAGGCCATCCTTAAAAATATTTTGGTTTGCAGTAACAGCAATAAAAATTAAAAAAAGGGTCGGTACGTCGGTCTATTTTTTTTTTTCAAGTTTCAATGTAAAAAAAAAAAGAAAATTTTTGGCGATGGTGATGATGTAAGATGATTGTAAACAAATTAGCATATCATGACATCACTGACTGGGTCTTCAACCCGTGCCTTTGGGCGCATAATTGCAAACCTCATTTTGATGCAGGCTATATAGACCACAAACAAATTAAAATATTTGTCAAAAACAAGTTTATTGCATGAATTTAAGGTGAGAAGAAAAAATATGAGGTACTGTTATACTGCCGTTTTATCTTTCACCTCGTGTACGCTCACCGTCCGCGCGGGTCTCAAAAAATGCCCGCACGCAGATGATGAAAAGGAGATAATGCAGACAGTGTGCATAACTGTGCATTCACACCGCCGGCGTCGAGAGCGTCAAAGTGGCCAGAAGTCATTCATTTTCAATGTAAGCCGGCGTCGAGCAGCGGCGCGACTTGGCTGTTAGTGATGTACGATTCGTGTACGAATCGTTCAATTTAACCGGTTCTTCTTAGTCAACCGGTTGAACCAGTTCACCAAATCAAACTGAATCATTTGAAACGGTTCACGTCTCCAATAAGCATTAATTCATAAATTACTTAAGATGTTAATTTTTTGAACGTGACTGACACTCCCTCAAAGTCAGAATAAACCAATATCCCAGAGTAATTCATGTACTCAAACAGTACACTGACTGAACTGCTGTGAAGACCGAACTGAAGATGAAATCCGAGCCGAGCCAGTGTAACGGAAACAGGTCAATTTAGCTCAAAGGGAATCATTTAAGATTTTAAAGGGAATTTGAACAGAATCACTGTTTCACGGCTGGTCACTGAGACGCCCTGCGATTTAGATTTGGTTTAACATCAAATCTGCGCTGAATACTAATATCCAAACTATAGTGAAACACTATCAATTAGCACAGTAACAAGATCGGCAGTTTAAGACATTAACTTGTAAGCACAAAACACAAGATACTTCTCTTTTCAATATGAATAAGGCTTTATTAGATAAATCTAAGACATATAAACTAATCTAACACATAAACGCACGCACTCACACATTCACACAAGTTGCAGGAAGATATAAAGTTAGGGAAAGATGAGTTTAAGAGAATGGAAATATGGAATCCCAAGTTTACAGCAATACGTTAAATTGCATAGACATGAACAACCATCAATCACGTAATTAGCCTTCGCATTGAGTTCCTCAGTGAGGTTAAAATTATATTAGATACACCAGCAAAGGTCACAGTCTGGAGGTAAAGTTACTTGCGTCTCCTGTGAAAGAGTCCCGGTGAAAGGGCTATCCCGAGGTCGTTGATTGGCTGGAAGTTCAGTCGCTGAAGTGACGTCTTGGGGAGCCCGTGCTTTGGCGTTGGCTGAAGCTGGAGTTGTGTGGCTGGTAGGAGTTGAAACGCGCAGACGAGGTCGACGTTACAAAACTTAACTCAGAACACGAAACTCTCAAACGGAAAAGAAAAGAAATAAAGTTTGACAGGACAAGGTTGTGTTCCTTCTCATACACGAAACTCTCAAACGGAAAAGAAAAGAAATAAAGTTTGACAGGACAAGGTTGTGTTCCTTCTCATCGTGGCTAAGTAGCAGCAGGCTTGCAGGCCGAAGCACGCTGGAACCGCGCTCAAAGAACAGTGATGATTAAACAGCATGGCTAGAAGCTACAAGCTAGCAGAAGCATAGCTAGAGACTAGAAACTGGCATGACTGATAGCAGCAGCATGGCTAGAGACTAAAAGCTAGGTAGCAAAGCTACAAGCTAAAAGCTAAGAGCAGGCATGACTAATAGCAGAGACTAAAAGCAGACTAAAAGCAAGATTTTATGGTGTCCTCGGTATTTAAAGTGGCCTGTTGGCCACACCTCAAATATTGTCTTGAGCAATCAGATATTGTCTTGGATCGGGGGTATAATAAATCATTTGTTTATCTTACCAAGCATGTGGTCCGAATTTTCCTGCCTTGCAGGGTTTAATTTTGGACATGATTCCTATTACACGAATATGATACATGGGACAAATAAATTATTGTCTGGACAATATCAAGCAAGCAGATTCGATTATATCAATACTATACATGACTATGTATCCTATAGTTATCAAAAGACATACACAATAAGTGATTATACATGATAGACGAATGTGTGGGTTACATATAAATGAATATGGAGTTAAGCGATGGAATTATTCATTCATAAGTCTTTTTGAGTTCATTCTGGTCCATATATATGTGCAAAAAGCAGTTTCTTTGCCATTCTTATGACATAGGGATGTTCTGTAGAGACAGAGGTTTAAAGCCCTTCCCCCTTAGGAATTTCAGTCTGGTTCTGCTAGGTGGGGGGGGGGGGGAGTCAATGGAAGTGTTTAACTCATGGGTTTCCATGCGATGTCCAGCGTTGCATTTCAATTACGAACAACAAATTTGACACCAAATTTCTCTTCTTCGAATTGAAATTGTAAATAATTGTTCTAGTGGTTTTAATGTTGAAAGCTGTTGTGTGAACCAGTTTGTTGGTCATCTTGCTTGGTTCTTGTGGCACTAGAACTGATTTATGACTTCCTGAGGAATTCGGCTCGTGTTTCAACGCACAGCTTTGATAGACTCTTTAATTTGTCTGGTTCGACTCATTTCTGTTACATATATCCCCCTTTCGTTCGGTGAGGTGTTTAGGTGAAGACATCGTCGATCGCTGGAGAAACAAAGGCAGAAGAAGCAGACAAACACAGCAAACAGCAAGACAACACCTCCATGACAGTTACTGTACTGGTGCAGGAATCAGGTTATTTAGGTACACATGGATAAGTTCAATTAGTCAATGTAGTTTAGCACATTGAGGATAGTTTAGATCATTTTGGAAATTGTTGTTTTATTTTGATTCATCAATCAAATTTGTGGTTTACTTTGTTTGGTTCTTCTAGGTTGTCTTACTTTACACATTTACTGTTAGTTTTCTAGTAATTTCATTTTCAATTCAATGAATTGACCTATCATGCATGGAGCTCTCTGGCTTCCATTCAGTTTAGAGTGGCTGGCAGATATTAGGTGTTGCGAGTCAATCCTAATATCAGACCTTCGACCCTTGCAGGGTGTCTAGGCGTTTCACCTACTCAGGAAAGGGGAAGGAGAAGGATAGGTAAAAGAAGAACAAAACAAAACAAAGCTGCTGTGGGTTTTCCTAGCATGGGTTACAACTACTATTGAGCTAGGATGTCAGGTGCAGCTAGTGTGTCGTGAACCTTAACTTAGTGTCAGGTGTTCTACCTATTGTGAGGATGGCTGCACGTTTCTTCATGGTGGGTATGTGTAACTTTGTTACACTAAAAGTTGAGTATTCTACCTGTGGGAAGAATATGTTTGTTGAATGTGTTATCAGTAGATGTGTTTACCTCTGGGTGTAGGTAATGTTGTGTGTTAATGGTGAAGTGCATGTGTGGTCAGATCTGTTCAAGTCTGTGTTGTCTCCCCCTTTTCCTAGCATGTCACTGAAGACTGGCTCTCAGCATCCTTGACTTGGATGAGGGCGTGTCCATGGTCTAATGGAGGTCAGTCCAGCAAGGCAGGAAGTTCTTTAGCACACAGTCGGAGGCAGTTTGGCATGGCTGTGTGAAGCTGGGTTGCAAAACTTTGTCTCCTATGCATTCTTCTTGTGGTGCCTTATGGCTGTAGCAGACTTTCTGACCTTCTGTGCTCTGGTGGTTGCTGTTGCACAGACAGGGAATGTGGTTCTTGGAGTAGGAGTTAATTTGACAGTTTGTTAATGACTGTGTTAGGTGACTGAGGTGATGTCCTTTAGTACCTCAGATTTTTCATCAACAGTTGGCCGTGAAAGACTTGTTTGTTCTGGGTCGTTGTTGAACAGGTGCTTGTCATCTCTGATGTGGTGCACCAGGTTATCACCGGCCTTCCGTTCTGTTGCTGGTCACAGCGAGCATGACTCAGCTTTGTGGTCATATGCATGTAAATTGTCTTGAAAGAACTCTCTCAGTCGTTTCATGACTTGTTCCATGTCTTCTGATGGTAAGCTGTCATGTTCTTGTGCATACTCAGCACTGTGCATGTCTGAGTGGTGCTGAGGTGGGTTTTGTTGTCGCTTACCCACACGAGTTGCTCTTGGATGAGTCAGCTGATTACCTTTGGATATCTGGTTAGGTTTCCAGATGTTCTTATCCTTTTGGTTTCTTGAGAAGCGTAGCTGGTCCCATGGATTTTTCCAGCAGTTGGGCTGAAAGCGGTCGTGGATATGGGCGTCACGTTCTCTGTGCTCTTGATGGAAGACTCTGGTGTTGTGATGCCACTGGGTGTCGTCCAGTGCAAGGCTTGAGTCTTTGTTGACAGAGTTCAAGAGTGTGGATGTTTTTTTACCTTTCTTTGAGGCCAACTTCTGCTGGTTATAGGCCTTCTGTGTTAGGTCACGCAACTGTTGGATGGTCATGGAGTTCAGACAGGCCATGACACCTAGATGGTGACTGACTCCAGGGTGCAGATTCTTTAGGAAGAGGGTTTTGAAGTTCACATCCCCTTCAAGGTCAGGGTTGTTGTGTGCACCAAAGTAGGCTTGTCGGAGTCAGTTGTAGTAAGCTTTGTGGTAAGTCTGGTTTCCAAGGCAGTTAACAGTCCATGTTCAGACTCTGGGTCTGTAAATTCTTTAATCAGGACCTCACGAAGTCGCTGGTAGTTTGACTTAGTTTGACTGGGCTGTCGATCTAGAAAGTTTCATACCTCGGGACTGGACGTGGCTCTAAGGAGGTATAACCGGTCTCTGTCAGTCACATGAGGTCTCACTTCCAGGTGAAATTCGATATCTCGCAGATAAGCTTGGATGTCGTGGCCCTCTGTGGAGTTTGGATTGAACCTGCTGATGTTTTCAGACAGCTTGTTGAGGTCTTTGATGGTCATCCCGTGTGCAGCTCCAAGGCCTTGGATGGGAGGTTTTCTTTCGTTGGCAGGAAAGGGTTGTGTGGCGAAGGCAGTTGAGGTTTTGGGTTGTGGCCCTTCGCTCCTTTCGTCATATGCCAGTTCTTGGACGTGGGACTCTGTTCTGCTCAGCAGTGATGAGGCTAAGAGAGGTCTCTCTTTCCTTGGCTCTTGTTTGTGCTTGTAAGCATATTGGAGTTCTTTTCTGACCATGTAGAGCTCATCGTTGGTATCGTCTAGATGTTGGGTCAGATTGTCCTTTTCAGTTCTGTACCTTTCAAGGTGGTCTTTCAAAGCACTATTTTCAGAATTCTTGTTTCTGATGTCTATCTTGGCTTTCTCTAGTAGCTGTTCGGCATACTGGAGTCTGTTTACCAGGTCTTTCTGAGCAGCCGTTGCATGTTGCTGGTCGAGCTGAGCTGCTGCCAGGGCTGCTTGGAGCTTCATAACTTGTTCCGTTGTTTCCTGCTCCCTCTCGCTGGGTGCTTTGAGTTGATCTTGAACTTTCACTTCCAGCTTGTCTATGCTACGTTGAGCACGTGTCAGCTCCTCTTGTCGCTCAGTTTCAGCTGGGTTGTGAAGGCATAGCTTAGTGAGCTCGTGATCTTGACTAGCTCCTCATAGTTGTTGTTCTGGCTTGAATCTTGTGTCAGGAATCTTCTCAGGATTAGGATTATTATTAAAAATAATAACAGTTCAAATGTCTTTGGAGTGAGGCTGTCTGTCATGCCTCTCAGCCAAATGTTCACATCTTCCCCATGGGAAATGGGGTCTGCAGTCTGCGGCATGTTGGCACGCTGGGGAGAAGAGAGACTGACACAGATCTGTGTGGAGTAAAAGCCTATGTGTTGTGGGACAACTAAGTGTTGTATCAGTGATTGTGAACCACTAGTGAAATGTGGTGATGACTGTGTTGGTCTCAGGGTGTCTAAGTAGACTAGAGATGCGAAGACTTTGTCACTCTAATGAGGAAGAGGTAAAGAGAGAAAGAGGTGAAAAACTAATTCAATGACAAGCAAAAATTGTTTTTCAAATGAGTTAAATTATTTTTTTCCAATTAAATGTTATCAAAAACGTAAACAATATTATTATATTTCTTGCTTTGGACAAAAGAATACAATAATAATTCTGATATCTCTTTGCTTAGTCTGACAGGATTGACACCATACACCTTACAGTTGGACCGCTCACCAGGGAGGCTGTGAAGGTGACAGTTATTCAACACTTATCTCTATTAAATTGATCTCAACGTTGGATGAGATGCTAAAACTTGGATTGCATTTACAAATGTAGGGAGGTTAGGAAGAACAAAGGAAGGATGATTACAATCAAAATTCATAAGGATGAATTGTCGTCTTTGGCACGATTGTGTATTTAATTCAGTTAGAATTGATTGATGGTTCTTACATGTCCTACAAATGTAAAAAGAGAAGAGGAAAGTAAAGGAGAGAGAGCACGGAGATGGTAATTCTCAGTAGCGGTTATCTCAACTACAAGGAGAGCGTTGTGTTAGTTGCTGCACAACTAATCAAACAAAATAAACTTTAAGTGAAAGAGAGTTGTCTTTCTAATTTATTTGAACTCGTAGTGAGGGATAACAATATCTCCTTTTAGGGCTCAGGTGTGTCGTTCCCAGGCTAGGATACACAAAGTAAAGAAATGGTAAGAAAAAGTAAAATTAAAAAAAACAGTGACTGAGATAGCTTTTGAGAAACTGGAACACGCAGCTGTAAACAAGGCATTATAAAAATGAGGAACACGCTCAATTTCTACCTTATTGTACGATCTCAGATGTTCACTTTTAAGTTCACTTACTGCTGTTAACAACGGAGAGACGGACTTGAGTTCTAGCTGCCTTCATTCATTTGAGGGGGGCGCGCGCTGCTTACGTCACGCGTCACACACACGTCTCGCAAGCTTCTCATCTTTCAGTCCTTTAGCAAAATCAAAGATTAAATAACTTGGTTTATGCTCACAATTTAGATTAAACTGCCCGCATTCTCCACCAAAACTGTAACGGAAACAGGTCAATTTAGCTCAAAGGGAATCATTTAAGATTTTAAAGGGAATTTGAACAGAATCACTGTTTCACGGCTGGTCACTGAGACGCCCTGCGATTCAGTGAACGAACGTTTAACATCAAATCTGCGCTGAATACTAATATCCAAACTATAGTGAAACACTATCAATTAGCACAGTAACAAGATCGGCAGTTTAAGACATTAACTAGTAAGCACAAAACACAAGATACTTCTCTTTTCAATATGAATAAGGCTTTATTAGATAAATCTAAGACATATAAACTAATCTAACACATAAACGCATGCACTCACACATACACACAAGTTGCAGGAAGATATAAAGTTAGGGAAAGATGAGTTTAAGAGAATGGAAATATGGAATCCCAAGTTTACAACAATACGTTAAATTGCATAGACATGAACAACCATCAATCACGTAATTAGCCTTCGCATTGAGTTCCTCAGTGAGGTTAAAATTATATTAGATACACCAGCAAAGGTCACAGTCTGGAGGTAAAGTTACTTGCGTCTCCTGTGAAAGAGTCCCGGTGAAAGGGCTATCCCAAGGTCGTTGATTGGCTGGAAGTTCAGTCGCTGAAGTGACGTCTTGGGGAGCCCGTGCTTTGGCGTTGGCTGAAGCTGGAGTTGTGTGGCTGGTAGGAGTTGAAACGCGCAGACGAGGTCAACGTTACAAAACTTAACTCAGAACACGAAACTCTCAAACGGAAAAGAAAAGAAATAAAGTTTGACGAGACAAGGTTGTGTTCCTTCTCATCGTGGCTAAGTAGCAGCAGGCTTGCAGGCCAAGCACGCTGGAATCGCGCTCAAAGAACAGTGATGATTAAACAGCATGGCTAGAAGCTACAAGCTAGCCGAAGCATAGCTAGAGACTAGAAACTGGCATGACTGATAGCAGCAGCATGGCTAGAGACTAAAAGCTAGGTAGCAAAGCTACAAGCTAAAAGCTAAGAGCAGGTATGACTAATAGCAGAGACTAAAAGCAGACTAAAAGCAAGATTTTATGGTGTCCTCTGTATTTAAAGTGGCCTGTTGGCCACACCTCAAATGTTGTCTTGACCAATCAGATATTGTCTTGGATCGGGGGTATCATAAATCATTTGTTTATCTTACCAAGCATGTGGTCCGAATTTTCCTGCCTTGCAGGGTTTAATTTTGGACATGATTCCTATTACACAAATATGATACATGGGACAAATAAATTATTGTCTGGACAATATCAAGCAAGCAGATTCGATTTTATCAATAATAGACATGACTATGTATCCTATAGTTATCAAAAGACATACACAATAAGTGATTATACATGATAGTCGAATGTGTGGGTTACATATAAATGAATATGGAGTTAAGCGATGGAATGATTCATTTATAAGTCTTTTTGAGTTAATTCTGGTCCATATATATGTACAAAAAGTAGTTTCTTTGCCATTCTCATGACATAGGGATGTTCTGTAGAGACAGAGGTTTAAAGCCCTTCCCCCTTAGGAATTTCAGTCTGGCTCTGATAGGTGGGGGAAGTCAATGGAAGTGTTTAACTCATGGGTTTCCATGTGATGTCCAGCATTGCATTTCAATTACGAACAACAAATTTGACACCAAATTTCTCTTCTTCGAATTGAAATTGTAAATAATTGTTCTAGTGGTGTTAATGTTGAAAGCTCGTGTTTCAACGCACAGCTTTGATAGACTCTTTAATTTGTCTGGTTCGACTCATTTCTATTACACCAGATAACGAATGAATACGCCCACTGCTGGAGCAGTTCTCGTTCTCGAGTCAGTACACTGAACCGAGAATCGTTTCTGTCGGACGCGTCCGATTTGAGAATCGATGAGCTGATTCTCGTTCTCGAGTCAAGAACCTGTTGCATCGGTCTTCTGATCACCAGTACACTGAACCAAAAACGTTTCTTTCTTTTGTTTATGTTCCGTTGCGAGGAAAATGGCGGCATGGTCAGATTTGCCGAAAGCTGTTAGTGAGCGAGCTTTGTAGGCATTCTTAAACTGAGTGTAGCAATGATTCAGTGTATTCGGTCCTCTGGTTAGACGGGATACATGTTGATAAAAATTAGGCATAACTTGCCTGGGGTTGCCTTTGTTATTTACAGTAGTAAAAACAAATTGTATTTTATTATATGATATGAACAATATGATTTTATTCTAAATATGGGGATTAAATCTAATATGGACGCCCAACATAATATGTTAAATTTACCATCTGAATCTAACCATGTCATTTCAACAAATGGAAAAGTCAGCCATCTATTAATTATCATGTTAATTACTATGCACCTTTAGTCGCAACAGCAGGGGTGCTTTTTTACCCCAAATACCATACTTTTACATATTATTTTGTAATTTAAAAGCTGTTCTTTAATTGTTTTAAACAAAACTGAAAATCATAAAGAAGACCTATATATTTTAGCGATTCTTATTTAAATCTAAAACATAAAAAAAAATGTTGGCTCAAGAAACCATAGAATCAATTTTGCCCGGCGGTTGTGTCAAGGATCAAACAAATATACATGTGCATCTTGAAAAGCAGTTGTAAAGTTTTTGTGCCATATAGTGGTTTAGATGAAAATAATATCAAAGGTGCCTTTTACCCTGAGGCACCTTTAGCCCCATTGTACACTACTTTTCCCTATACACTTTACACAAAGAAAGAAGCTCAAAGAGTGGTTCAAATATATATAATTTGAAACAGGATGGAACAGACAATGGTTCTACACATGGTCCTTGCTGCTCATTTCAGGGTACATTCCCCCGAACAACAGCTGTAACAGGAACGACGCACTAAATGAACTGTACCAGCACATCAGTGAGCAGCAGACAGCACACCCTGATGCTTCTCTCATCATAGCTGGGGATTGCAACCATGCTGACCTAAAGAGTGTGTTTCTAAAAATAGACCAACACATTAACTTTCCAACACGAGGCAATAACATTTTGGACTTTGTTTACACCACACAGAGGAGCTTACAAAGCCCTCCCCCTCCCCCACCTCGGAGCTTCAGACCACATCAATGTTATGCTAATGCCTGCATACAGACCACTCATTAAAGTCGCCAAACCAGTTCAAAAACAGATTAAAGTGTGGCCAGAAGGATCATCAGAGGTTCTTCAAGACTGCTTCAACACAACTGACTGGGACATGTTTAAGCAGGCTGCCACATTCAATAACAACACTGACCTCCAGGAGTACTCAGAGACTGTCACTGCCTACATCAACAAGTGTATTGATGATGTAACGGTCACAAAAACCATCACTGTCCAGGCCAACCAGAAGCCGTGGATGACAGGGGAGGTCTACAGACTTCTGAAGACACGGAACGCTGCCTTCAGATTTGGAGATGAGGTGGGCCTGACAACAGCCAGGGCCAACCTGTCCCGCGGCATCAGAGAGGCTAAAAGACAGCACTCCAGGAGGATAGCTCATCAATTCAGCGACAGCAGAGACACTAGGAACCTGTGGCAGGGGATACAGACTATTTCGGACTACAAGCCCCCACCACGGACCTGTGACAACAACATCTCTCTGCTAAATGAGCTGAACACCCTTCTTCGCTCGCTTTGAGCAACAAAACAGCACCACTGCACAGAAGACTTCACCTCCTCCCGGCAACCAGGTGATGACGCTGACCCCAGACAGCGTGAGGAGATCCTTCAGCAGGATCAATGCACGCAAAGCTCCGGGTCCTGACAACATCCCTGGGCGTTTACTGAAAGACTGTGCAGCAGAAGTCACTGATGTCTTCACAGACATTTTCAACATATCACTGAGTCAGGCTGTTGTTCCCACATGCTTTAAAACTACCACCATCATCCCAGTCCTGAAGAAGCCATCTCCATCCTGCTTCAATGACTACCGTCCTGTTGCACTTACCCCCATCCTCAAGAAGTGCTTTGAACGGCTAGTCATGCACCACATCAAGTCTGTCCTCCCCCCCTCCCTGGACCCCTTCCAGTTTGCATATCGGTCCAACCGCTCGACCGATGATGCCATCTCCACTACCTTCCACTCAGCACTCACACATCTGGACAAAAAGGACTCATATGTCAGAATGCTGTTCATTGACTTCAGTTCAGCATTCAACACAATCATCCCTCAACAGCTCATTCACAAACTGATCCAGCTGGGGCTCAACACTTCGCTGTGCAACTGGCTGTTGGACTTTCTGACTGGAAGACCTCAGGCAGTATGGGTCGGCAGCAACACATCCAGCACCATCACTCTGAATACTGGGGCCCCCCAAGGATGTGTGCTGAGCCCCCTCCTCTTCACTCTGCTGACCCATGACTGCACACTGTCACACAGCTCCAACCTCTTCATTAAGTTTGCAGATGACATGACTGTGGTGGGTCTCATTAGCAACAAAGATGAGACAAACTACATGAGCGAGGTGAGCCGCCTGTCCGGGTGGTGCAGTGACAACAATCTCTCTGAACGTGGAGAAGACGAAGGAGATTGTTGTAGACTTCAGGAGAGCACACACTCAGCACGTTCCTCTGACGATCAGCGGTGCGACTGTGGAGAGAGTGAGCAGCACCAAGTTCCTGGGTGTGCACATCACAGAGGACCTCTCCTGGACTGAAAACACTGCAGCATTGGCCAAGAAATCAAATCAGCATCTTTACTTCCTCCGCAAACTGAGGAGAGCCAGAGCCCCACCCCCCATCAAGTACACCTTCTACAGAGGGACCATCGAGAGCCTCCTGACGAGCTGCATCACTGTGTGGTATGGCACCTGCAACGCGTCTTGCCGAAAGACTCTGCAACGCATAGTAAGATCAGCTGAGAAGATCATTGGTGTCTCTCTCCCCTCCCTCCAGGACATCTATGGAACCCGTCTCACCCGCAAAGCCCTCTGCATTGCAGGTGATCCCACCCTGCTGCCATCAGGGAGGAGACTGCGGAGTCTCCAGGCCAGGACCAGCAGACTGAAGAACAGCTTCATCCACCAGGCTGTCAGGAAGCTGAACTCGCTCCCGAACTTGCCCCACCCCCCTCCCCCTCCCCCTCCCACCCCCTCTTCTGCCCTAAGCACCACTGAACTATGAACCCCCGCCCCCCCAGATCCCTCACCCCCACTAATATACGATGACATGCACTCTATCTGCCTTTTGCCTTGCGCTGCTTTATTTAACTTGATTTTTTATTTTATTATGTCTTTCTTTTTAACATTCCCTTATTGTATACTTGTATCTACATTTTATATTTTGATCTAGATTTTTAGGCTTTAATGTTAATGTTATCTGTGTGCACCGGGGGTCTGAGAGTAACGCAATTTCGATTCTCTGTTTGTATGTACTGTACATGTGGAAGAATTGACAATAAAGCAGACTTGAACTTGAACTTGCTAGAGGGGCAAAGGGTGCTGACATTTCTATGGTCCCTGGACTTGGAAGGCTCCCTCCTTCCGAAATGCGTTTTCAAGGTGGCCCACAGCAACAACCTTCATTGGGCTCCAGATACCCCAGCTACAGCCCTGGTTCTATAAAACATTTGGAGGCCTTCATATTTACAGGGCCCAATGATAACAGGAGTGCAAGAGAGACCTCATAGACCTAAAGCCTTGTTCAAGAGGCGTTATATAGGCTAAGGCACACATATATTCAAGCGTAAATAAACATTTGTTTTCATTGTTTATGGTTTTTTTGTACAAAACTGCAACATTAAAGCCCAGGGCCCCTCTGGGCTCTTGGTAGTCAAGGGCCCCTGGGCACTGGCCCCATTGGCCTGGTCAGTAATCCATCCCCCTGCTGCTGATGTATTATTGCTTGAGCAGTTATATTTTATTGCTTTTATTTGTTTAAATTATTTCTATCATTTTGTGTAGGATGATGAAAAACACAAATCATCATTGGTAGAGAGGATGATGAATGATTATGTTATTTATATTTACTCATTCAGCATGTTATGCTCTGATTGGATTGTTTCAGGAATTATTCTGACAATTTCATGTTTTGTTCCGCCATGAATGTGTTTGTATTAGTGGCTGCTATGAGTAAAAGATGTGTGATTTATGTGCACCCTTCATTTTATTTTCAATACAATAATTTTCAACATAAATCTGGACTGTCTCATCCACAGCTTTGCCAGCATGATACATTTGTTTTTTCTCCAAGTCCTAAATTGTTTCACATAATCACAAATTCCTTTTGTCATCATTAATGTTTAAACAATTTCTTGTTTCCACATACACATAAACACAAGTTATAATAATTCTGTTATAATAAAGTTATAATAAAACCACCACCATAACACCTGTTAATATAGCAAATAAAAGAAAAGTAGACAGCAGTATCATATTTTGAAGATATTAACATTAATAAATAAATGTTAATTTTTCGATAGTTTGGCTAAATTGTAATGTTTCTCTGCTGATGTTTGAATTCACATTAATGTTATACAAAAAAACGGTAACACTATATAATAACATTCTGTCATAAGTAATTTATAAATTATTAGTTAATGATAAACTAATTACTTACACAACATGACTATACTTTCATAAATGATAAGTAATAAGTTAACATTTTAGTAATGTTTTATTCATTTAATGGTGCGTTTTCATGTTAGGGTGAGCAGCATAAGTCATTATGTTATTAGTTAATGATGAATAATGAACAAATCATTTACAAAACATGACTATATGTTCATAAATTATTCATGAGTGGTATGCTAACGATTTACAAATGTGTTGTAAGTTATCTTAAAAAAAGTTGTAATCATGAAATAAATCAAACTGATCATTAGTAGATGGTTTATAAGCTATTAGTTAATACATTATCACTTATAAAACATTTAAGTATTTATGTCAAAATTGTTTTGTATAATTATCTCAATAAACAATTGTTAATCATGAACAAATGATGAATAAACTATTAGTAAATAATCAGTATATGATTTATTGGTGAATTTGTTAGCTGGTCCGTGTTCAAAAGCACAAAACATGCAGGTATGCTAAAGCATTATTTTTAAGAAGAGTAATTCATTTGTTTTGAAGTGGATACACATTTAGAAATGCCTTAGTCAGGTGATTCCAGTGAGTTGTGTTAAATCTTTTCACTCATCAGCACAGACCTGTGTTATGTGTGGAGTGTGTGGATCTAGTGATGAAGTGAACCTCTCAACCGCTTTTACCTTCCACTGAAGCTCACATCAGGGGCA
>NC_068381.1:26619521-26653402 GCF_023724105.1 Carassius gibelio
CTCTGATCAGTGATTGTCTGTGCACAGCCTCTCTCTGCTCTGCTATACAGGAGTGCGCGCTCTTCCGGCAGACGCGCCCTTAGGACCCTTATAAGGAAATTCCGCTCCATCTAACGTCACACAGAGCCATACTCGAAAAAAACTTTCCGAAACTTGTGACAAACCGGAAGGAGTATTTTGGGAACAGAAATACTCCTTCAAACGTACAACTTAATTTTTGAAACTTTGTCCATGTTTAGCATGGGAATCCAACTCTTTAACAGTGTAAAAAACTCAGTATGCATGAAATAGCATTTCACCCCCCCTTTAACATTATAATCAAATGCTTTACATGAACTTTATGTTAGTAAAGACCAAAATAAGCGTACAGCTTTAAAATATGACAAAAGATGAATCAAAAAACAATATAAAACAAACTTTTAAATAAAACTTTTAAAATGACATTATTACAAAGTCGACATTATTACTACCCCGGCCGGGTAGATTGCGTGGCCTCGGGTGTTCTTGCGATCTCAAGGATGAGTCAAAGATTGGTGATAAAACTGTTGGAAAAGTCCTCACTGATAACCAAAAGCTCCTGTCAGATGTATGATATTAAAGCAAAGCTGTTAAGTACGAATAGAACCGAGATGAGCGGGAATAATACTGCAAAATTGCGAAAACTGGAGAGACGCTGAGCCTCGAGATGTGTACGCATCGCAATCTTGGTCTTAAATGTCCCACTGCTACATGATTTCACTGTTGATTCTGCACTGCGCTGTGTACTGCCGAATGCCAAGCAGTTCATCCCTGATAATAGACAATTTTTGACTATACTACTGAAACTGTAAGTATTTAACAGTTGCAAATTGGCAAAAAAAAAAAGGCTCACTGTAAGAGCCTCACTGTAACACAGATTTTTGTTGTAATCAACATAATGCCACAAAAGCTGTACTGAACCTGGTGTATTTTGTATATTTGATGAATTACACCAATGGTTACTCTATTTCGCTTCCCACAGAACTGAATCCGATCTCTGCTCATATCAAGGTAAATATTTACTCATGCGTTCGTGTTGTGGGTGTTTTAGCGGAGGCCCTTACTTCTCATTCCTCCATTCCTGCTTTATGTCACATACACACTCTGTCACACACTATTTGATCATATTTTCAGCTTTCGTTTTAATTTTAGAATTTTTTTTTCTTGTTTTATGATTTTTGTATATATCTATTTAACTTTATTTTTATTTCAGTATAACTTTTAGTCATTTTAGTACTTCAGCTTATTTTATTTCATTAAGTTGCCATGTCAACATTATTAATTTTCATTTAAGTTTTTTTTAATTGTATTTCATCTTATTTATATTTTATGTAATTTCAGCTTTATTTCAAATAACAAAAAAAGTTTTTATTAAGTTTAGTTTTAATAATTGTAGTACTTCGAATTATTCTAATTTCAAATGTTATTTTTTTTTGTTTTGTTCATGTTTTTAATCTTCCAGTACTTATCAATATATTTTATTTGAGCTTTTATCAATTTTTTTTTTATAGTTTTAGTATTCTTATTCTTATTCTAGTATTAACTTGCTTTATTTCAAGCATGTTTTTTAAAGTTTATCTTTCCACATGCAATAACTTCCTAACTTCTTTCTCCTCTGTCTGTGTATGTTTGTGTGTGCATATCACAGTGTCCTTGCTTACTATACTTTATGGACTGATGGTGGATTAAACTCTCTCAAACTATACCATCAAGTCCAGACAGCTCACACAAAGCAAACATTCACCATTCAGCCAGAAGAGGGCAGCCACACATTGAGAACTAAAAAAGTATCTGAACTGAAGAAGTATCCTCAGAAATCATTCATCTGCTTGAATAAATCATATCTTTTTTTTTTTTTATCCAAAGCAATATACAGTTGCCCTACTGTACTCTTATTAAATATTTTCAATGCAATATGCAAATTTCTGTGCCACTAATGAAACCAAAACAGTTTTCCAAACACAAGTCTCACATGGCCAGACCTCTGACTGCAGTATAAAGTCTGGCCCACTTTTGCAGCCAATTTTGGCCAACATCCACCCACTTATGACTTCATAAGAAAAATAATATGTCTATTTCAAAGTCATAAGCATGGATTACTTTAGATAAAGCAGGGCCTAAAAGACATGGCATTAAATTCTGCTTATAGATGACTAGTTTACCTGCTAATATTGTTGCAAGGAACCAACCTTTCAGTAGTCAAGGTATCAATCAAAAGAATCAACCTCTCAGGTATAAATACCAGTAAAATTACACAGTTCTCTGTACTAATTTTGGTTACATGATTGTAAATAATTTATTTTAATATTTTTAATTAACTAGGTTTAATTGATGAATATAATTGATTAAATTGAATTAGTTAATTGTTAATAATATTAATAATTACAAGTAAATCATAGATTAAAACATTAGCATGTAGTCTTCAAATATTGTTAAATTATTTCAGTGGTGGACGAAGTACACAAATCAAGTACTTGAGTAAAAGTACAGATACGTATAGTAAAATATTACTCCAGTAAAAGTAAAAGTACTCCCTTTTCAATTTTACTCAAGTGAAAGTACAAAAGTACTCAATTTTTTATGTACTTAAGTAAAAAAGTACTGAAAGATAGATGTTTGAAATTTTATATAGGCTACTTAAGTTTTATACTAGCACATATTTTTTTTAAATAATCCTACTGCTCAAAATACCTGTGCCCGTATTCATAAAGATTCTAAGAATCCTCTCAGAAAACTCTTAATTTAGCTTAAAAACTTTTACGTAGGAGTCTTAGCTTAAAAGCGATTCGGGACCGATCTGAGAGCAACTCTGAGTAAGGAAAAGACAAAAACTTTCATCTTAGTGAGGAGGCGGGGTTGACCCCGTTGCTATGTATGACACAATCTTTTGAAGACTGTGATTGGTTGGTTGTCCAAGAAGGAAAAAAAAGAGTGATTTTAAGTATAGGCTCTATTCTAATTCTCACTTTGAATTTATACACACACACACACACTCACACTCTCACATACACACACACACACACACACACACACACATTATAAGTGTGTATATAAATCCTTTTTTTATTTACCATGCTTGTAATTTCCTATAAGGTATTTGATTGGCCTAGAATGATAAAAATTGTTCCACTCTTTCCAGTTACAGTGATTGCTGTCCTATTTAAGTGGCGGCTCGAATGTTGGTTTTAATGTATCAAACATGGAATCAAAACCAAGAATGGCGAGAGAGCCAAACTGGACAGAGGAACAGTCTTTACCGTTAGCCCAGTTAGTGGATGAACACAAGGCCATTCTTAACCCTCTGGGGACGGATTGGGCGGTACCGCCCAAAATGGCATACTTTTACAAATGTGTAGTTATCTCAAAAACTATTAATGCTAGAGAGATGAGTTTTTTTTTTTGCTGTCTTCCTCAGATTCCGCTGAAAACAGCGGTGTTCAATTTGTATATTAAACACTTCCCTTATTGCGCAATACCACTGCGTAAACAGTCCAAGGAAAACGATTGTGTTAGGCAGATTCAACACGCAACAGCCAATGGAAAAATTGCCGCTGGGAGGAGTCTTTTTCTAACCCAATCAGAGGAAGGTTATGTCTTCTAGCCATTCAGAGGACTGTGTAGCTCTGCTGTAGCCTTGTAAAAGAAAAAAAACATGATTAGTGATGAGTGAACTCTGTCTAACTGAAACTCCTCTCATTGGCCATTGCATTCAAGAAATCTATATTTCTGTGATTGGCTAGTCAGTCAGTCAGTCATATTTATTTATAGAGCACATTTAAAAACAACAACTGCTGGCCAAAGCGCTGTACACCATTTTGGTACAAGCATTTACCAAAATACAAAGGTAAACATACCTGTAGAACACAGCGACAAAAGGTGCACTACTGTTATGCCACTGCGCTTACTTATGACCATATGCAGCAGTAAATAAATACATTTTAAGAAGAGACTTAAAATCATCACATGTTGGTGCAGTTCTTATATAGAGTGGCAACTTGTTCCATAGCTGTGGAGCAGACACTGAAAAGGCACAATCTCCTTTCGATTTCAAGCATATCCTTGGAACAGTCAACTGAAGACTAGTTGATCGAAATTCCATGGAGGCATTACAGTGGAACAGAAGGAGATCTGAGACATATGATGGAGCCAGTCCATGCTAACCCTTATAAACAAACAACAATGTTTTAAAATGGATACGATATTTAACTGGGAGACAGTGAAGAGAGATCAACACTGGTGAAATATGTTCCCTCTTCTGTGATAGATTGTTCCAGTTAACAAACTAGCAACAGCATTCTGAACAAGTTGAATACATGACAATAGAGACTGTGAAACCCAAATACAATACATGAATAATCTAAGATGGATGAGATAAAATAATCTATCACAGACTCCATGTCTCTTAATGTTGAGAATGATTTCATCTTTGCAATATTCTTTAGCTGATAAAATCAATTTTCAACCACAGCATTGATCTGTTTATCAAAAGTCAAAGTGGAGTCAAAAGTAATGCCTACATTTCTGACATATAGATCAATATAACCAGATTGAGGACCAAGTTACTGGCCAAAACCTCAAAAACATTGTGCCTCTTAAATATAGCATACAAAGGAAGCATTTAAAGAAAATAGAACAGGACCCAAAATTGAGCCCTGTGGAACCCCATACAAAACTGGTGCACAAGATAATGAATATTTGCCTGTCTCTACTGAGAAGGTTAGAATAAAACCAATCTAAAACATGACCTTGAGTCCAAATTTGCTGTAAATGATTTTAAAAGAATGCCATGATCGAGAGTGTCAAATGCCGTACCGAGGTCCACCAAAATTAAAACAGCACAATGGCTGCAATTGACAATCAACAATAAGTTGTTTAATATTGTTGAAAGGCAGATTCTGTACTGTTTTGAGGTCTGAAGCAAGACTGATATTTATCGAAATTACAATTTTCCTGTTGAAAAGAAGAAAGCAAAAAAAAGTAGGCTTCATTTTATAAATAATTTGCACCAGGTAACTGTGAGACACTGGAGTAAATTCAGTTAAATATGTAGAAATTGATGTGGACTGAAGGCTATTTTGTCAAAAACAAATTGTAAATAGTAACTACTGATATGGGGGTCACCTGCCCCCTTGCCTACCCCTAAAGTTGCCCCTGGTTACAGGTATATTGCACTTAGACTGCAAGACTTATGCACAGATCTATTTTGACACCAGATTTTTTCCCATTGTCTATGGTTATTACAGTGTCATACATTTCAGTTTCAGATTTAGTCCACAATTTTAATACGGATGTCATGTAGCAGCATGAAACATAAAACTTGTAATCATATTTGAACTGTTTACATACAGAACGCAAGCAAAGAGTGCTTCTTATTTAATCAAATCAGTTAACCTGCAGCACAAGCTCACCGACGGAGTGAAAAATCACATTTTAATGACTTCACTGATGTCTTTAATCAGTGATATTCCAATATTCATTATACTAAGAGCGTTACTAAAACATGGTTTCCTCAAACACTGGCTTAGTTCATGAGCACTATGATGTCTGCACATCTGGAAAACATTTAAGTTCACAGAGGAGTTTAGAATCACACAGGCCCTAAAAATAGCACAGCACTCTATGATTTGATTTGGTTTATTAGACAGAAAAGTAGTGAAATACACTCAATTCATCAAATATAGAATTTATCAATTTCAAGTACTGACATTACATTATAAATACAGAAATTATAAAACAAGCATAATTAAACACATACACAACATATACAAATACAAATTCATCAATAAAACAACCCACTTAAGAGCCAACTTTTAACTTTTAAACTAAAACTAGCCATATTCAGAATACCTTTAATATCCAGAGGTAACTTATTCCACACTTGTGCCAAAGATTATTCAAAAGACCTACAGCAATTAATTGTTTTAAAATTACATAATTGAATATCCATTAGCCTAGATAATAACAATGTTGCTCATTTACACTAGAAAAAAGGCATTCAAACATGAAGGAGCTATATTATTGATAATCGTATGTACAATTTTTTATTTAAAGGGGGGGTGAAATGCTCGTTTTCACTCAATATCCTGTTAATCTTGAGTACATATAGAGTAGTACTGCATCCTTCATAAATCCAAAAAGTCTTTAGTTTTATTATATTCATAAGAGAAAGATAGTCTGTACCGATTTTTGCCGGAAAAACACGACCGACTGGAGGCGTGATGTGTGGGCGGAGCTAAAGAATCACGAGCGCGAATAGGCTTTTGCGTTGAGAGCATGTGGAAGCTTGTGACATTACCGTGAAGGAAAACCCATCATCCAAAACAAACCATGGCTTACAGTCAGATTCAGTCGTTTATTTATGATCCAGAATCAGATCCAGAGGCTGAAACTGAACGAAAGCAGCAGCAGCAACGACTCGCTCCGAGTGGGGCTCGAACCCGGGTCTCCGATGGGAGGCGGACGCACTAACAAGGAGGCAGAGATATTTGAAGCAGTTTTACTCACCGCCTGCGGTTCCAACACACGAACGTGACCCTTTTTCCTTGGTATTGCGTCAACCTTAAGAAATAAACGATACGCAAATCCGTCGTCAAACTGGGCCTTGTGAACAAGCATTTCCGAAATGCAGGGAACAAACAAAAACACTTGCACAACTCCGTTGATGCTCTGTAAAAATAAAATCCATCCACTGGTCCCTTAATGCAGTTTTTTTTTTTTTTTTGGTAATCTGTGCAGGGTTGTCATCTAACGTCACACAGAGCCATACTCTAAAAAAAACTTTCCGAAACTTGTGACAAACCGGAAGGAGTATTTTGGGAACTAAAATACTCCTTCAAATGTACAACTTAATTTTTGAAACTTTGTCCATGTTTAGCATGGGAATCCAACTCTTTAACAGTGTAAGAAACTCAGTATGCATGAAATAGCATTTCACCCCCCCTTTAATGTGTTCTATTCTCCTTTCTATAAGTAACCATTCAATATGCTTAAATCAGGAAACATCAATGTGAAAAAAAACGACTTAATCCTAAAACTAACCTTATCAATTTCATTTGAGATTTTTGTAACTTATCCAACCAACCACAAGACAAATCAGACATCCAAGAAATACATGCATATTCAAAACGACCAGTGTTGTGGGTAACGCGTTACAAAGTAACGCGTTAGAGTACTCTAATTACTTTTTTCCTGAAATTTGTAACTTAACGCGTTAGTTTCGTGCGTAAGTAATCAGTAACTTCGTTATTTTTTTTAAAAAAGTAATCCGTTATTTTAAGTAAAGGAAAATCCCGACTGCAGCCTGCTTTTTGTCAGACAGTAGTCCTATGTCTACTGTGCCACCTGCGGATGTATCAGCGGAGCCGAAGCTCTGTGATCGTAAAGTCAATGGCTGTGATGCGTCTGTGCCCTGCGCCTGACCCTGTGTGTGTGTGGGTTTTTTTTTTTTTCGAACTCCCGGCAAGATAGCAGAGAGGACAGCGTTTGGTTTATGGAAGTACGCACATTATTTTCAATTTGTCAACGAAAAAGAAAAGAACATAACGGTAAAATGCACACTCTGCTTTGGTGAAAAGCTTCTGTCGACCGCCAAAAATTCTACCTCAAATTTAACGCTACGTTTTAATCACTACTTTGAAGAGTAAATGTAAGAGGACTGTGTTAAAGCGAATTTAGGCTTGTGACTGTGAGTGACACTTTAATAATAATTAGTTCGGCTATTAAGCGATTTGTCATTTGCCTGTGTGGCAGTGAAGGATTTAATTCGGTTTGTTATCATTTTTGTTTGACAGGCAGCTGTTAATTTCTGTTAGATCATTGGCTGGCTGGTTGTTCATCATTTTTAAATGGATTTAAATCTGCAAGCCTGTTTAAGGTTGTGTTTACAAGTAAGCATACTTGTACTTTGATAACTGCATTATTTAAAGTTAAAGAAAAATCAGGAGTTATCTTGTGGTGCTCATAATATAAAGTAGCTACCCAGGCTGGGTAGGTGCGAATTTTGATTAATAATATGTTCTGTGATAATAAATAAATAAAACGCCATGTGGAATAGCCGATTGCTGACTGTCTATCCTGTTATTGTTATTCTGCAGTGTTAATTTAGTCGGATGACTGACGTTATTCATTGTCGGGAGTCACGACTTCTAGGTGCATTTAAAGGGGCCGGGGGCTGTGTCTGTCATGTGTGAGCCACTGCAAACTGCTTTTAATTTTTGGTAACGCATGAGTACTCTAACGCGTTACTTTTATGAATAGGTAACGCTGTATCATAACTGATTACTTTTAATTGATGGTAACATTGTAACCTAACTAACTACTTTCCAAAGTAACTATACCCAACACTGAAAACGACAAAGCACTAAACATGATGAAAGTAATTTATATTATGTTTATTGAGAAAACTACATGTACAGGAAATTCTGATCTAGCATTAACCTTACCCAGAACTTTCATAGCCTTACTTACATCACTTAAATCATTGTCAAGGACACATCCAAGATAATTAACAGTAGTTCTGCTTGATATTAAAAATTCACTTCTATCCTACCAATAGTATCCTGTCTGAATTCAATAAAGCAGAATCATTAGCATATAAAAGCAAATTACAATCACAAACTGCTTGTATGACATTCTTGTATAAGAGAATCAAAAGTGGGCCTAAAACACTTCCCTGAGGGACTCCATTTTTAACAATTTTCCCTCCATCAATTCAAATCAAAGAACCCAACCAATTTATAGGCTCTGAACTGAACCCAGTTAAATGAGTGTTCAACCAGGCTATCACTTTACTTGGAAAACCCATGACACTTAATTTATCTAAGATTATTGAATGATTTACTGTGTCAAAATTATTTTTTGAGATCCTAAAGTTCCATAGCAATTTGTTTTTGTTTTTAGATATTTGTATTAAAATTCCTCATAATATAGCATTCTTTTGTCAGATCATTGTTATAATTATTTAAAAAAAACAAGTCCCTCTTAAAAATAGTTTTGACTGGGTGATAGCATTCTCCAAACAGTATTGGCATGCAAATGTATTTATGTTATTAGCCATGCTGATCATATTTGGATCCATATCACTACATGACGCTCATACATGCACAGCACCTGAGTTACGTTCAGCCAAGTACAATCCTGAATCCAAAACTTGATCTTTGTTAAAACAAGCACAAACTTCCCCATTTGGACCTGGACATGAGTGAATGTATCCTGACAATAACAGGCATGGTATGATAATGAAATTTCCAGTGCTGGAGTGGTGTTTTGAGATGGAGGGCCGGGACAAGTGCAGATGTAAAAGCTAAAAAATAATACTCCACCCGTAACCAATATACACCACGTCGAATCATTCTTTAGATAAAACATTACAACTCTGCTTTTTATCAGAAAAGGCTTCACTTGATGGATACAAATTACAACAATAATAAACGTCAAGGCCGAAACCAAATTGCAGTGTCCACCCGCAGCCATGTTACTGGAAGTCAGGAAGTGCCAACATAAACTGTAGTTTAAGCAATAACTGGCCAAAGTCACATGATATTTGACTCCTATTACATGGACTTTACAATCTTAAAGCATCAAGTGCATTACAGATGTAAATATTCTGAGCTAAAGTGTTTATGTGATCAATGAAGTCTAAGAATATGTAATAAATCTTAATAATTTTTTACATGTGTCCATCACACATGGAACACACAGCCCAAATTTGCATTTGTTTGCGTTGCACAGGACAACAGACTGAGCTCCAGAGCAAAACACAAGCATTCTGACATCATCACTTTGTATAAAAACTTAATCAAGGTATACAATACTCAAATACATGCAAATAACAACAGGTAACCTGTTTTAACCAGTGTTGGAGAGTACCAGCTGTAACTAAAATTAGTGACATAAGAAAAGTAGCTACGAAAGAAGCTCAGTAGTTTCAAAATAGACTTTTCAGAAATATTTCAATAAAATCACTGTTTATTGTATATTATATTGCACACTTTAGAACCAAGTGAAGCGAGGTAAAAATCAAATCAAATGAATATGATTTTAATTTATTCTAGCGATCGCTTTGCAAATGTGCTTTTTTTGTAATAAACAAAATTGTAATATTTATTACAGTGAATGTATAACTTATTACATTATATATACACATAAATACTATTAAATATACTTATATTATTGCATTTATTTTCTCTTTAATATCATGCCTAAATAATATATTTCTATTATTTAAAATATGTTGGCAATTTTTAAGTATAAGCTTAAAGGGTTGGTTCAATGAAAATGAAAATTCTGATTTATTTATGGGCTTTTTATGCCTTTATTTGGAAAGGACAGTGTAGAGTAAACAGGAAAGCATTGGGTGAAGAGAGAGGGGAGTGGGATCATCAAGTCAGGATTCAAACTCGGGTCGGCGTGAGCACAGTATGTCACACACTAACGGTGAGGCTATGGGCGCTGAGACTTCAGGCTTCATTTAATCACCTTCAAGTTGATCCAAACCCAAACGTAATTTTTCTATTGAACATAAAGAAGATATTTTGATTTGTGTGTGTGTGTGTGTGTGTGTGTGTGTGTGTGTATGTGTGTGTTGGTTCAGCAGAATCTCATACAGGTTTGGAACAGCTTTAAGGTGATAAAAAAAAAAAAATCTGATAATTTTCATTTTTGGGTGATCTTGGGTGAAACAACACTGATCTTGACATATAATCTGGACATGAGACATCCAAGGTGGAAAGTCTATGCACAGCTGCTTGAGCTGCTGAGATTGTCCATGTCCTGTGAGGCATGCCAAAGTAATAAATATGAACTGCACTCAATGAAAGAGCTTTTGCTCTTTTTTTGCACTACATAATAGTGGCCGACTCTTTGTTATTCCATTCACACTGTAGTTGACCTGCATGACCTGACTTCAGCAATCAAAATAACACATTTTGACAAAATCCTATTTAACGTCATTTAAATAAATGAATAAATGTATGTATTTAGCAGACACTTTTATCCAAAGCAACTTACAGTGCATTCAGGCTAAAAAAAATTTTTTAATCTAACATTTGTTCCCTGGGACTCAAACCCACAACCTTGCGCTGCTAACACAATGCTCTACCACTTGAGCCACATTTATATCAAGAATAATGGTAACACTTTATTTGCTAGTCCACTTTAGACATGTTGACCACAACTTGATCTAGCAGTCATTAGAGTATCAATAGATGGTATCTAACACTTTATTTTAATGGTCCACCCAACATACACTTTACTGAATATAAGTAACTTTGCAAGTACATTTCAACTTTTTCAAGTAACATTAACTAACAGTCTACTAATACTCACAGATGCAAAGTAACTTTTAGTTATTTATAGTTACTAACTTACTTTCGAAATAAAGCGTAACCATAAGAATCACTGAAAATGTTTTCTGTCATAATCTTTAGTGGATGACCAAACATACCCAATGCAAGAATGTCGTCTCCGGGTTGAGCCACAATAAAAGAGTGAATTCCTCCTGTGGATTCGAGGATCCTTGTGCAGCATTTCAAAAAGCTGTGGAAACAACTTTATGTCTTGGTCTTTTACCAACGCTTTCAAAAAAGAAAGTCTATTCTAAAACTCATCAGCGCAAGCAGACACTTAAACCATGCATAGACAGGAGCCTGAGCGAGTCTGACACCTTAGTCCATGACGTCTCAGCTACATTTGCAGGACCTCATCCTTAGGGTCGGCTGAAGAAGAATTTGAAGGCTATCACATGTAGATCATTCTGCACAGCTGATGTTTCCGCTTCAGCATGTCAGATAAGTATCATCAGAAACTCCTTCTACTTCCTAAAACTTGCTTTCATAAGTCAGTTACAAAACTCACTAATCTATTATGTCTCTCTTGTGAGAAGTAAAAAAAAAAAAAAAGGAAAACTGTACCGCACCAGCCTACAAACTTATTATTGGACTCCCTACGGAGACAATTTAGAGGTTCAAGGTCCCGCTAAGTTTCCATATTAGTGTTTATTTGGCTAAATGGTGGATGGGCAGGAAGAAGCAAGAGAAGGGAAAGAAAGGAGGGGGAGGTACAGAGAATTGAGCCTGGAGGGTGGTGTGTGGTCACACGCTGTAGCGTTTCATATACATGTGTGTTGTGAATAATCTGCCATGGGTGGCTCCTGTTTGCTCACCAACTCCATCAGAGTAAGACGTGAAATCACACACAGCATGAAGCGATAACGGCATATTCTCTTAGCGGCGGGTGCTGTTCTGACATGCATATGTTATTGTCTGCGTAGCCAACTTGATTTTTATCACACGTTCATTTTTTTCATTCAGTGAGAGAATGACTCGATCTAAACTTCTAGAACTTTTGCTTTGCATACAGTCTGAACTTGAGCTCATTACTGCGTCTAAATATCCAATCAGAACTGAATGTTGGCATAATGTCAGCCTGGTAAACATGTCTGATCAGAAATTCAGTCTAGTATCGTGTTTGTTCAGAACTGCATCCAGTTAATGTTCAGATCTGCCAGTAATGTGTTCAGTCCAGCACTGGGTAAAACTTTAGTTTGCTATTCTCTGATCTGAATTTTAATTTAGTATTGAGTAGTACGAGTGTCCAACTAGAACTAAAACTACAATGTCTGAACCGAACTTCAGATTACTACTGGGATACTACTGCGTGTGCAAATGAAACATTTTTGCAGTTTTACGTGGATATTGGGAAATGAGTTAATCACAAAGCTTTGTTTACTAAAGAAATAACAGTTTAGGAACTAAAATGCAAACACTTAGATTGTTGCTGAAAGAGGGATGCATGAGTCCGTAAATGTGTCTCTGCATTGATTCTTGCAATCTGGCTATGTTAGCGTTATTAGCAAAATTTACTGCTTCAGAAATATCTTGTGTTTTGTGTTCTTCGTTTCTCCTCACACTGGATACAAACATAGTTTGCATTCATTAGGCAAGGAATAAACTCAAGTTCATTTGTAGCCTATAGCACATTTCACACATGTTGGTGGAAAATTTCACTTTGCTGGACAATGCACTGATATAGATAATACAGAATGATAATCAGACTAACAGGAATGACCTGTGCATTGAATGGTTTAAACAACATTCAATATTCATATTCAAGGGGTAGCACAAAATCACCGGTTGATTGGATCTGTACCACCAGAGTAACACATCACTGTGAATGCCACTGTCACAGCACTAATTCCAGTACTGTGTCTAAGTGATCAGAAATGTTTTTAGTATTGTGACCAAAAAGTCAGTGATCATAACTTCAGTCCAGAATTATGTTCCATCCTTTTTTTTTTTTTTTGGTTCTATTTCTTGTCTAGTGAGAAAATCAGTTACATACTATGCTAGATCTGGCAGTAAGTTTTGTTATCACCACAGTTATGTGTCATCAAGCATGCAGTAATTCCTGTAGGAACATGACTCCACCACCTGGACCAGAGCCATCTAACAGTTTGGCCTAAATCTGCCCACTTCTCTGATCTGGAAGTCTCAAATGTCCTCTTTCTCACAGAGACCGGACTGTACAGATTATTTTGAATGGTTTGAAATGAAGTAAAATTAAGCTAAATGATAACTCTGACCTATAAACCATACGGTGAATATGCTAACCATATGGGGGAATTTAGCTTACTGCTCATCTCCAATTGAACCACCATTCACAATTTTAAAGTAGGCTTGCATCAGCTGGTCATGACCTTTAAGTGGAAAATAGCCTGATGTCAGAATCCAGAGAGAATTAGTGATGTCCATTTCAGCGGACTGGGCCAACGGAAATGTTTACATGAAAATCAGTGTCACCAACATTTGCACAGCTCACTCTAACAGGTTTTTTTACTGTGTGAGACTCTTTCCATGCATGCTCTAGAGTGCTATTTTCCCTGAATGTCTCAAATATGGATCCCAGCAAAAGAAAAAAAAAACAAAGAATGAAACAGAACAAGCTAAACCTAGCAACAAAAATACACTGTTATGATGTCTTTCAAAGTGATAGGGTGTGAGCAGCACCTGGGGCAGAGAAGATCTAAACCCGAAACCAACAAAAGCCTCCTTTCAAAGCCTCCATGTGGCTGCTCTCTTCAGAACTGTGTGTTCTGGCATATTTGATCATTTAAAGCCTGGTTAACCCATGGAAAACAGCTGACTCTTTAGTCTGAAGGACTCCGTGTGATCTGCAGAGGTGGAGGATGCATATCAAAACACACCATCATACAAAAACATCATACCTGTAACAGAGATGGCCAGATCTTTGGTGAGCAAAGTATTAATTAAAGTTGTTAAATAAAGTATGGGAGTAGGCACTGAATAAACGAGTTTCTGGATTTTTTTATTTGTATTATTTAGACCAAACAGTATATATATATATATATATATATACACCATTTATCTGTCTCCACAAAGAAACAGCAATTAACACATTGAATTAAATGTGGAATTTTTATGTAGAATAAGTCTTTTATCTAAGTTTTATTTAGTACTGCTACTCCTTTCAGTCCACTTGTTGTCTTGAAAGAATTGAAAATGAGTAATTTATTAAATGAAAGAAAGTTATTTAGTTACATGGTACTTTCAAATGAGCATTCTCTCATTTCATGAATAACTAATGTTTCTTTTAAATAAAATTGGTGATTGATTAAGTTATCTAATACTTATACAAACAACAGCATTAAAATATATTAATTTCCATTTAGTTACAGGAGGCCATCACTGGAGTCACAGTGGAAAGAGTGAAATCAGATTCAGCTTTTTTATTTATTTTATGTAATAGTGAGCTGGTACTCATACACTGCAGAGATAATCTTGACCTCCTTCCTCATTATAATCATCTTCACCATCAGCTTTATAACAGCTGGTGCTTAACACCATATATGCACACCCCATCTGTACACCATTAACTGTCACACTATGATTTCACAGCAAATATAGCTCTCAAATCAGCACTAACACAGCTGTTCTCACTAAACCCCACCAGCAGATCGGGCTCACAGGGGCCTTTCTCAGGTCAGAACCATATGAGTTACCTACAAATACAGCATGTTAAATGGATAGTTCACCCAAAAAATATCATTTACTCAACCTCAAGTCGTTCCAAACCTGTATGAGTTTTTTCTTCTGTTGAACACAAAAGAAGATATAAAGAAACTGAAATTGTACTGTATATAATTTGTGTGTAATTAAATCTACTGTATGAAAACTGAACATTAAAAGTTCAAATGGATCACGTTCTGTTCTATAATCATATAAACTTTAAAGCTTTAACTTCATGATTGCAATGACTTTTTTTTTTTATTACAGTGACCATAGATCTACTAGTATTTGTAGTAAAACTGCAGTAATCAGTTATTTACCACGGCTAGCACTACAGTAACCATATTTAAACCATGTGTAAACAACAACAATCTAATAATTTGCAATTAAGGCCCACTGAATGTCAAAATGCCTTTCAAATATAATGTTCAGTGGGCATCATTACTTATTTTACTCTTAGGAATTATCTCAAAGTTCAGTTTAGAGGTCTCAATATTGCCCATCCATTGCATATGTAAATTGGGTGGCAATTTTGTGCCCAACATTTGTGTTGGTGTGAACAGGCCCTTATACTAAAGGAGGGACTGGTGCCATATCTAGAAGCATATATTTTAAGCAACAACCTAACAACCACCTAGCAACCATCTACGGCATCTTAGCATTGTGGCAGCCACATATGATTCAGAAAATGTACAATTCTAGTTTGCAATCCTGCTTTAGGTCACCGACAAGCCTCCCGATTCCTTACAGGACGTAACAAAGGACTTTTCCAGTCATACCCCACCTGAAAATGTTCTGTTCAAGGCCATCACCGTAGAAACACGCTCTTTTTCCCGAACATTTGATTCAGATATTCTAACAATAAATACATGTGGTAAGAGCTTGTCACAGCCACTCTTGCCTCGCTTCTGCTAAAGAGACCTGTGGACATTTATATGTAGATTTTTATACTTTTTCTCACTCTGCTGTGTTTTCAGTTAGGAAAGACAAATTGCTGATTTGTGCTTTGGAGAACAGGTGGACATTGCGTCTGTCATGGAGAAGTCTTGTTTTGTACCGTCAAGCCATCTGCTATCGTCGTGAGACACCGTGTTGGTCCCATCCCCCTTCAGATGAATCTGGATTCAGTCCCAGTGTGTCTGATGACATGATGACCCCAGCCAAGCAAATGCTGTAAAAGCTTTCAACAGCATTTCAACAGTAATTAGCAGCCAGATATGAGAAGAAAAGCTAAATCCCCAAGGCCTTGTATAGATGAATGTCCTGTGACAACTTACATTACCGTTCCTACATTACATCCTTAACATAAATCATTTCTGGCCAACGACTAATCTGCCAAACTCTAAAGAAGATGTAGACCCAAATCAAAAAGATTGACGACTGGTAATGTTTCAATCAAAATTATGCTCTGTCATTTTACCCGTTCGCACCAGTGTATGTTATTTAAAAACACTGCCCTCTTCTTATATGGAAAAATATTGCATACAGTTACAACACAGAGACTTGTGATGATTAGGAAAAATTCTGCAATAGTGCAAGTGTTTGGCAAATTTGTGACAGAGGAGTGATAAAGGAGGTTTTGTTGTTGTTTTATATATATATAAAACATATGTGTCTGTGTGTGTGTGTGTGTGTGTGTGTGTGTATACACTAGGGCTTGCATAGACTAGTCGAGTAGTCAAGTGATCGATTACTTCAACCAGTAGTCGGCGCTGTCGGAAACAATCGACTACTGGAGCATGCATTAACCATAATGCATGCGAAGAGTTTGTACATACGATGTGGATTTTAGGATTACAATCCTAATTAGTAAAGTAGCTGTTAATTTCTATGACTGTATCTACGTTGCATGTAAAATTAAAATATGTAATGTAATAATTAGGGGTGTGCTTGAAGCAGAATACATTATTTGGAATGGCAAGGATAATGGCTTCAAAAATGAATAACGGAAAAGGAATAATTCTGCCTGAATATTCTGCTGAGGTTGGCACAACCGGTGTTTGCGAGATGCGAGATGATTTCGATATAGGCTTTATATATTTTTGTTTCAATTAATTTAACTCTTTCGCATCGCACGTACGATCACACCGGTGTGATCAGTCTAGGCTAGTCCCTGGAGTGTACGACTACACCGGTCAGTGCATGACGTGAAATTCAAATGTGCTCTCGCGAGTTGGCTGGCGCTGAGCCAGAGACAAGTGCGCTCAGAGCTGTCATCACAACTTTTCAGTGTTTTCAACCACATAATGTTTATTTTAGGTTTCAGACATATAAGTACTAGAAAAAACAATACATTTAGAGTTTGTAAAATACACACTGATGTCAAAGGAAGAGGCAATAATAATCTTTTTCATTATAATTAGACACATTTTATTCATATCAGATACACATTGTGTAAGTAACTTTAAAGTTTACTCCATTATTCTCCCAGTTCACCAGCCACTTACTTTTATGTATTTCGGGAGAAGTGGATGAATTCACGTGTTGTAAATCCAACAGATCTGATTCTCTGAACTGCGTCTGCGGCACAAACTAATACAGCTCAACTAACGCGATCGTTATAAAGGTGTTTAAACAACAAAACACTTCCACTTGCATATATTTGACAATCGGAATATCAGCTTTGTCATGCCATATCTAACAAATTTGTTAATATTTTGAATAAAAAAGGAAAAATGACAAAAGCAGATCATTCATTCAGCTCTGTTGTTGCTGCGGTATGTCACGTGACAAGCAATGACGCGTCACCATGGAAAGCATAAAGTGACACAACAATAAAATATAACTTCGTGTGCTTTGAGACTGGGCATAAAATCGATTTGCTGTGCATTTCACGCGACGAGAGGTGGTTTTTTTTTTTTTTGGGGGGGGGGGGGGGGGGGGGTCGCGGGGCAGCAGCGCATTTATCATGGGGTCGCGGGCTAAAAAGTTTGGGAACCCCTGTGCTAGATGATAGTTGAACCAGGGGATCAGCGCAATATTATACACAGACCACTAAAGTCACGCAATAGAGAATGAAGTGAATGAATGTAAACTTTATGAAGCATTGCTGTTGCCTCACTGTGCATCTGTCCGAAATCAGAGATGGAAAGAGTAATATCCCCTATAATAATACATCATACACGTTCTATTGTGTGTATATATTTAAAAGGCAATGATTTACACCTTAGGCTACAATATACGAATGAATGGAAAGTAGTTGAGTAACTCGAGTTTTTTAAAATACGAAATCGACTAGCAGAAATCACTAGTCGTGCAACCCCTAGTATACATACTTTCTTTTCTTTCTTTTTTTTACTTTCTTTACACTTTCATATTTTAGAAAAAAAGATGGGAGCCATACGTGTGTGTAAATGAGAAGAATGTTGTCGAAAATCACCACGTCTGAGATCCACACAGCATATGGCAGATTGGACAGAAACTCATTAGACAGACAACATGATCATATTCTATAATTGGGACAAAAAATAACCTAAAACATCTCTTGGAGGAAACGCCTCAGGATATTGAGAAAAAAGGGCACATCTGGTTTTATTTTCTGTCTCTGCAGAATGATTATAAATTTGATGATTCTAGTAAGAAAACACACATTTCAGACCATATGGCTATTATGTTTTGCAGCTTTATATGTCTAATTAGGGGAGAGGCAGTCGATCCGTCATTGTATATACATGTATACCCACACACACATAAGGAGAAGGTAAGGGAAATAGGGGTGCTTAATTGTCAAAGACTGATTGATTGTTTTTAGTGAAATATGTTCTAAACACTGAGAGGTTCAACACATATTGATGCTTGGTCAGGACCCCTTGGCATCACTGTTTAAAGCTCAGGTTACCCCTTTAGCATCAATTTTCGATGTGCAGTGTAATCTGTTGCTTTCAATTTTATGCCTCATGCTGTTATGCATCAGATCAATTACATTTAATTATTTGCATGCAGCTTTAAAAATAGAAATTATTTTATATAAATATATAATTTCATAGATGAAATCTCACAAATAACTGATAAAGAGTCTTTTTGACATCTGACTTGATGGGTTATTTAACAAACATTGTCCTGTTTGCTCAGAGAATTAGTTCTGTTCTGGCAACAGCACCTTTTACCCAAGCCTGAGCATTAATCATTATTAAGGCAAACAAAGCCTGTGCTTATACTCAGAACACCATCGCAACCCTCAAGAGCACACACTGTATTAGCAAACATCACCGCTCTGTTCAGAACTATGGGATGGCCTGTGGTCTGTGGCTCCAGGCACTTAGAGTTTGAGATGTGATCAAAAATAACAGTTTATTCACCAAAACTGTATTATGAGACAACCATGAAAATACAGATAGATTAGTTTAGATCTAATAAGTTTAGATTGATGTTGATAGTATGTTGCTAACATGATTTAGCACTTCGGTAATATGGTTTAAATTGTTAACATGTTACCATGTTCATAGAATGATGTTGATAGCATGATTTAAGCATGATTAGCATGCTGTTAGTATGTTGTTAACATATTTCTAGCATGATTAGCATGTTATTAGCATGGTTTAAACATGATTATCATGTGATTAGCATGTTTGTAGCATGATAAGCATGTTGTTAACATTTTCTAGATTGTTGTTTGTATTTTTCTAGCATGATTGCATGCTGGTAAAATGCTGTTGCTTGATTAACATGTAGTTGGAATGTTTTTATTATGATTAGCATGTCGCTATAATTTTACTGACAAGATTATCATGTTGCTAGCATGTTTTAATCATGATTAGCATGCTGCTGCCATGTTATTAGCATGATTAATACATTGCTAACATGTATGTTGTATGTTGCTAGCATGATTTAGCATGTTGTCCTAGGCATTAAGGTTTGCTAATAATAGCTTAAACACTCTGCAAGTCTCATCGTACAAAAGTTTTGACCCCGTTAATGGAAGACTAAGGGACTTTTCATATATTTGATTGTCTGTTTAAAACGAAAATGGTAAGTCCGATCAGTTAAAAAAGATATAGGTCTGACCCAAGTTTGGTGGTCGTAGCATAAAAACTCTAGGAGTAGATACAGTCCAAAATTAGTCTAAGAAGAAGAAGAAGTTTAAACAGCATATCAGTTAGTTGGGTTCCCTTTCAGTTGGTCACTCTCGACACCACGTCGGTGACCGACGCAAAATGGGATATCGCTTCGATAGACCAATCTATTTCTAGTGTAAACTAAACAAGCCAATGCAATTTGGCATGCAATTATTGCATCCAGCTGCCGCTGATCACTGCGTGAGCATAAGTAGGCAGCAGGTGTAATGCATACCAGCTTTTCGATTCGGAGCCGAGCGTTAGTTTCGTTATGCTCAACTGTGTCTGCTGTGAACTACGAGTTCAGCACGCTCTCAGAAGCTTTGTGTGTTGGCAAGACAGTGCTTCAGTGGCGGTCGTTCCTGTGTCGAGTGGATTGCATACTTCAGGCTGCACTACCCCTGTCGTGTTGCAGGCGGCCAATTCCCCTGCACCTCAGCACTAAAAGAGCATTTCCAAAAGAGCTAATTTCTCTAAAAGAGCTTCACGGGTGCATCTTTGTCAAGATGACGGATCGTCCTTAGCACCAGCTGTTATAAGGATGCCATTTCACCCGTGCGTTTCTGGGTGCGGTCGTTACCTGGCAATGGGTGATGGTCACGATTGCTGCCTCACGTGTCTGGGCGTCGAGCACGCTGAGGTGGCTTCCGTGGATGAGTCATGTTCTCACTATGGGAACATGACCATCTCGGAGCTGCGAACCAGGCTCTGCTACCTTCAGGGGGGCAGAGTCCCATTGCTGCTGCCACGATCTGGCAATCACATTCAAAAATGCCTAATTGCGGTCGTGCTTTCCTTTCTGCAGTAAGGGCTGTAGCGAAGGCTGTCTCCCTCCACTCTCAAAGTCCAGTATACCTTGTTGCATACCATGACCCCGTGAATGGGAAGTCTTTGGGTAAGCATGACCTCATCATCAGGTTCCTTAGAGGGGCCAGGAGGTTAAATCCTTCCCGTCCCCCCTCTATACCCTCTTGGGACCTGACTCTAGTGCTTAAATCACTTCTCCAGGGTCCATTCGAGCCTTTGCATTCAGTGGAGCCCAAGTTTCTTTCATTGAAAACTCTGCTCCTGCTTGCACTGGCCTCCATTAAGAGGGTAGGGGACCTGCATGCATTTTCGGTCATCGATTCGTGCCTAGAGTTTGGGCCGGCTGACTCCCAGGCAATTCTGAGGCCCCGGCCTGGCTACGTGCCCAAGGTTTCCACTACACCCTTCAAAGTCCAAGTGGTGAACCTGCAAGCGCTGCCCCTGGAGGAGGAAGACCCAGCCCTGGCTTTGCTCTGTCCAGCACTGAGATGCTACGTAGACCGGACGCAAATCTTCAGGACATCAGACCAGCTCTTTGTCTGTTATGGAGGGTGGAAGAAGGGGAATGCCATCTCTAAGCAGAGGATGGCCCACTGGATTGTGGATGCCAAGCTTATCAGGCTCAGGGTCTGCCCTGCCCATTCAGGTTGCAAGCTCACTCAACTAGAAGTGTTGCATCCTCCTGGGCGCTGGCTCGTGGTGCCTCGCTGACAGATATTTGTAGAGCTGCAGGCTAGGTGACCCCTAACATGTTCGCTAGGTTCTATAGTCTTCGTGTAGAGCCGTTATCCGCCTGTGTTCTCACCTCAAATGGATGGTGGCACTGAGAGGCCCTGGTTAGTGTCGGCTTGCTTAAACTGCTCCAGAGTGTCCGTACTGTAGACCCTTTTGATATCCTCCATCACCCTAGGCAGCTGGACACGTGGGAACGTCTGGCACCTGGCCTTCACGTTAAATCCTTGAGAACCATGGAAGTCCATATTGAGACCTTAGCATTACTTGTATGTGTATAGTCCACGGTATAGCCTTCGAGCCCGTGTTTCCCCGGCAGAATTCTGCTTTCCCAAGAGGGTTTTAATCACCTAAAATTTCTCCATATACACCTAAACGGATGCTATATGTGTATTTGCTCCTGAGACCTCTTTCGGGGAGGATTGGGCTTCTGCAGCATCCCTGTCCCAAGCAGAACGGGTTTTTCCAGTGTTATCCAATCTCACCCAGTGAGGTAGTGCTTTGACAATGGTGAGTGGAACTACTTGTTCCGAGATTTGGAAGTCGCTCAAAAGGCTCTTTCGCGGTTGTGGCTTCAGTCGACTTCAGTGAGGCATGGTGGTTTATGGGATGAGTAGTTCCTTCGCTCGGAAATGAAAATATGCACACAGTCTTGTACCTTGTGCCACATTTATTGTCAGATTACTGTGCAAAATTATGGGATAGTATTTTTGTCGCACTGCTTCCATCCAACCATACTCCAAGTGGTAATTCGCAGGTCGTTTCAAAATGTAGTTAATTGTTAAATGTAATAATTTTCTTCCAAATATTTTAATTTTAATTTTGATACTTGGACATTTCCAATCTGGCAACACTGTCTTTTGATGTTGGGACATATTGCTAGCTACCAATGTGCAATCAAAAATGATCTGTTTATATCATACACTGCTGGGGTCACAGTCAGCTGCTGTTTGCTGAATGGTTGGCAGTCCAAATGTCGGCAGATATATTTTAACAAAAATAACTTTTTTTTCGAATTATTGCACAATGCGAACTGAACTGCCAGATTCAAACAGCTTTCGTGCATTGGCTGCACTGAGCCAGAGACGGACGCGCTCAGCGCTTGTCATATATCACAATTAATATGAAATGTTTTCAACCACATAATGTTTATTTTAGGTTTCATACATTTAAATATACATAATCACTAGTAAAACAATACATTGGTACTGTAGTTTGTAAAATACACACTGATGTCTATGGAAGCAGCAAAAACTATCTAATCAAATGTAATTTGCCGACGTATTTTAATCATATATCAGACACACATAGTAGAACAATAAAGTTTACTCTATTCTTCGTCCAGTTCAACAGCCAATTACTTTCATGTATTTCGGGAGAAACTTGGGAATTCAAGTGTTGTAACGTTACGTTAAATCCGGCTGACAGGACTCTGAACTGCAGCACTCATCTCGTTATAGATCAAGATAATTTATAAAGGTTTTTAAACGAAGAATCGGAATATCAGATAGTTGACATGGTAAGCTAGTTTGTGTATATATTTTAATAAAAAATTAAAAACTAAATAAAACAATATATATGTATAGAGATATATCTGTTAGTTATTGTGGCTGCGGTGTGTCACGTGACAATCATGACACGTCGCCATGGAAACAAGGAGTCAGTTAAAATATTTGTAATTTACGCATGAAAGGGTTGATTTAAAAAATATATATATTTTCTAAGTAAACAACAATAGCCCAAGTTTATTAAACATTTTTTATTGAGACTATAAAAAATAATTCTGCATCAATTTTTAGATGTGCCAGCTGCCACTGTGGGTGGCACAGGCACACCCTGACACAACCGTGGCTACGCCACTGCTTTAGATACTGATTTTCCAAAACGTCAATGGGAAAAATTAATGGGAAATTTACTTCCGGCACCTAAGCTCTCTCGTGCTGTGATGCTCTATTGCATGCCAATGTGCATTGGCTCGTTTAGTTTACACTCAAAGTAGATTGGTCTATCAAAGCAAAATCCTATTTTACGTCCGTATTTACCCTACGTATGTTTCTCAAGCCTACTTAACCATTTTCTATTTAAATATATTTTAGAGCGTCATTTATTCCTGTGATGCAAAGTTGAATTTTTCATCAGTTTTCTTGATTGTCACATGATCTTTCAGAAATCATTCTAATATGCTGATTTGCTGCTCTAAATGTTTATTGGTTCTTATTATTATCCATTCTTTTTTTTCTGCTTAATATTTATGTGGAAATTGTGATGCATTTTATTTTTTCAGGATTGTATGATGAATAGAGAGTTCAAAAGTACAGCATTAATTAAAAGTGGAAACCTTTTGTAACATTCTGTATTTTAACTTTTTTTATATACAAAGTATTTATTTATTTATTTTACTTTTGAATCTTAGTTTCCACAAAATATTAAATATGAAAATAAAATTGGTTTTCTACATGGATAATTGAAATGTATCTTGAGCAGAAAATCTGCATTTGAGTGATTTCTGAAGAATCGTGTGACACTGAAGACTGGAGTAATGATGCTAAACACTCAATGACATTTTAAAATATCTTCAAATAGATGACAGTTATTTTAAACTGAAATAATATTTTAGTTTTGCTATCTTTTTTATCAAATAAATGCAGCCGATAGTGTATGTCTAGAATGCAGCATTATTCAAAAAGACGGAGCAGCGATGAACAACAAAGCTTTGAAAAAATCCACAGGGTGAAAAATGACATGCACAGCTGGACACTGATTGCAGAGAGATTGCCAATGAGAGGAAGGAAATTCAGACAGAATTAATGATCTAATAACGGTGATTCAGTGACGCTGCTGTTGGGTCAGGTGAACCTCAGAGAACAGACGTTGCTTGGAGATTCAGTCGTGACATGAGTTGGACATTATTTTCCTTGTGGCCTGTGCAGAGATGTGTCTGGCAACAGCTCCCCATCCTAAGCCCTCCACCTCCTCCAAATGAGAAATGCGTTTAATTTCACAGATGAAGCACCATGTGGTGGGCAGAGGGGGAGACCAGAGACCAAAGCTGTGTTTGGGTTCCGGAGTCACCAGGCAAACGGAAGCATCAGTTATCAATTAGAACACCCTTTGAAACAACTGAAACTCATTTTACTCAATGGCATCATCTGCCCTCTTGACAAAATCAAGCAATTATATTCCGCTCATGTACAACACTCATTCAATTTAAGACCAGGCTGTTCTTTTAAATAAAGCGTGATACATTTGACTGAATAAATGTACATTTTTCTTTCCCTCCTCGATTCCGAGAAATAAAAGGGCAAAGCTGGGCACATGGAGAAGTAGAAAGCAACTGCCTGAAGACCATGAATGGATATAGAATATTTATGAGACATGAGAAAATGATCGCGGTCCAGTTCTGCTGCTTAGTTTCACGGTTGCACAGGATGCCGTGAGATTTCGAGGTACATTTGCCATTTATAATGCAGCCATCTACTGAAGCATCCTCTGCCTTAAAGGGCCACAGGTGCCACAGTTGTTACTTCTAATCAATTTTAAAAGGTAAAATACCTACAACGAAGACTCAAGATAAAATATTAACGGCAAATAAGTAGTGTGCAATGCGACAAAAATGTTGGATGTAAGAACTAGACCATAAAAAGATCTTCTGTGAATGAGAGCGTAATTATTAGCAAAACTAAACAAATAAAATGACATCATATTAGGGCTGGTAATTTAACGCATTAATTCGATTAATTAATTATGGAGAAAAATAATGTGTTAAAATTATTAATGGATTTGATACACTTGCCCCGCCCCAGACCTATGTGGATCATCTGCCATTTCATACAGTCAATTGGTGACTAATATGGGCAGAGCAACAACTTACTGTGTGATGGAGCCTAGAGAATATCCCTAAAAGATATGGGGCAAAATTCCCCTGTTTGAGATGGTGTCTCATATTTACATCTAATAGTCAAAAAATATCACACAAGAAGTGGGCTAAGTGCAATATCACACTAGTGCAAATGTGATACTCATCTCAACAGTTCATTAAGAAGTTAATATTGTGTTATTTTAGACACAATGTTGTCTGTTTTGCTCAGTTTTGCCAACCAGAAGATAAAGACAAAGCAACTGTTCATCCCTGAGCAACCCACAGGGGCATTTCATTTCTGAATCCACGTTTTGAACGAATTTGGTGAACCATTTGGAACGTTGAACCATTGGCCATAATCGCGTTTGCTTTGAAGTGGCGCACAGACCGATCGGTGTATGACATAAAAGTACAGCGAGAGTGATTCTAAAGCACAAGGAGTCGTCTGCTTTCTAAAGCTCTTGTGGTTCTTTGATGTCACACACCGATCGGTCTGATGGTGATGAACCACTTCAAGTCGAACAAGCCTAATGATTCAGTGAACCATTCATATAGAACCATTTACTTCACTCCTGAATGAATCAGCCATTTGAATGAAAATTTCATTAAAGAAATAATTTAATATTTTCATAGTAATAATTACAAAATCAAGAAAATAAATTATTAAAGTTCTATAATTATATAAGTTCACCCAAACAAACATGACAATTCTGTCATCATTTACTCACATGGTCCAAAAGTGTAGGCTATATGTAATACATGTGTAACAGAAATGAGTCGAACCAGACAAATTAAAGAGTCTATCAAAGCGATGTTTGAAACATGAGAGCCAAATTCCTCAGGAAGTCATAAATCAGTTCTAGTGCCACAAGAACCAAGCAAGATGACCAACCAACTTGTTCACACAACAGCTATCAACACTAACACCACTGGAACAATTATTTACAATTTCAATTCAAAGAAGAGAAATTTGTTGCCTAATGTATTGTTCGTAATGGAAATGCAATGCTGGACATCACATGTAAACCCAGGAGATCAAGTTAAACACTTCCATTGACTTCCCCACCCAGCAGAACCAGACTGAAATTCCTAAGGGGGGGAAGGGCTTTAAACCTCTGTCTACACAGAACATCCCTTTGTCAGAGAATGGCAAAGAAACTGCTTTTGTACATATATATGGACCAGAATGAACTCAAAAAGACTTATAAATGAATCAGTCCATCGCTTCACTCCATATTCATTTATGTGTAACCCACACATTTGACTATCATGTTATAATCACTTATTGTGTATGTTTTTTTTTTTTATAACTATGGCATAGCTTATAATTGTGTTTGGTATGTGTGTGATCGAATCTTCTTGCTTGAATTAGCCCTGACAATAATTTTCCCATGTATCGTATTCGTGTTATAGGAATCATGTCCAAAATTAGACCCTGCAAGGCAGGAAAATTCGGACCACATGCTTGGTAAGATAATTAAATGATTTATGATACCCCCGAGCCAAGACAATATCTGATTGGTCAAGACAACATTTGGGGTGTGGCCAATAGGCCACTTTAAATACTTTAGACACCATGAAATCTTGCTTTTAGTCTGTTTTTAGTCTCCAGCTATGCTGCTGCTATTAGTCATGTCTGTTTCTAGTCTCTAGCTATGCTTATGCTAGCTTGTAGCTTTTAGCTATGCTGTTTAGTCATAACTGGTCTTTGAGCGCGGTTCCAGCGTGCTTCGGCCTGCAAGCCTGCTGCTACTTAGCCACGATGAGAAGGAACACAACCTTGTCTCGTCAAACTTTATTTCTTTTCTTTTCGTTTGAGAGTTTCATGTTCTGAGTTAAGTTTTGTAACGTCGACCTCGTCTGCGCGTTTCAACTCCAACCAGCCACACAACTCCAGCTTTAGCCAACGCCCAAGCACGGGCTCCCCAAGACGTCACTTCAGCGACTGAACTTCCAGCCAATCAACGACCTCGGGATAGCCCTTTCACCGAGACTCCTTTTTCACAGGAGACGCAAGTAAATTTACCTCCAGACTCTGACATTTGTGCTGGTGTATCTAATATAATTTTAACCCCGTTGAGGAACTCAATGCGAGCGTTAATTACGTGATTGATGGTTGTTCATGTCTATGCAATTTAACGTATTGCTGTAAACTTGGGATTTCATATTTGCATTCTCTTAAACTCATCTTTCCCTAACTTTATATCTTCCTGCAACTTGTGTGAATGTGTGAGTGCGTGCATTTATTTGTTAGATTAGTTTATATGTCTTAGATTTATCTAATAAAGCCTTATTCATATTGAAAAGTGAAGTATTTTGTGTTTTGTGCTTACAAGTTAATGTCTTAAACTGCCGATCTTGTTACTGTGCTAATTAATAGTGTTTTCACTATAGTTTGGATATTAGTATCCAGCGCAGATTTGATATTAAACGGCTCGTTCACTGAATCGCAGGCGCGTCTCCGTGATCAGCCGTGAAACAGTGATTCTGTTCAAATTCCCTTTAAAATCTTAAATGATTCCCTTTGAGCTAAATTGACCTGTTTCCCTTACACATAAATATATACATAAACAAAACATTTCTTGCTGAACCTAATCTCTGTTTGATGCTTTGCATAACAATGACTTTAAATTATCTTTTCAGAGTAATTTCTCCAAATTTGATGTGCGATTATTTGATTAATTAATCACCACATCATGTAATTAATTAGATTAAAAATCGCTGGTGATTTAAACTAAGTTTAATATTTGATGTTGTTAAGGGGTGGCTGAAATCACTAACTAACCAGAGAAATACAAAAGGAGCTGATTTATCTCCATCCCTTTCTTTTGTATACCACTTTATACACACACACACACACACACACACACACACACACACACACACACACACAAAGTTCCTTGATTATTAATCATTAAAATAATAATTAAAAATAAATAATCTTGTCTTGGCAAGTACCACTAAAAATAAGATCCTCAGGGGGGATGTCTGAGATAGGTTTTTTATGTATTTATTTATTTATTTTTACTAATGGACCTTGAGTCTGGAAATAAATAGAAGTGTAGTGAAGTGAATGCACATTGAACACAATTAGGTCGGTTTTTGGGTCCTTGGAGCCATACAGAAATGGCCCTCTTTCTGATGGTCAGTCACTGACAGATAAGAGCATTTCTTCAGTTACACCGCAAGCTGAACAGAGCCGAGAAAATGAAGCATTCATAAAAAGCACAGCTTAAATTTGCATATGACAGGGATCTCCAGTGAATTCAACACAGTGTTTAAAGATTACACTTTGAAATGAATGGACTTTTATAAATGATACAAATAGGTTCCTGCTGAAAATCTTTCGTTAAGTGAACAAAATATCCTTCTTTCAATGAACCAGAAAACATTCAGTTCCTCACTGCTCAGAAACAGCTCTCAGTTAGGCTTGTCTCATTCATTATGTACTATACTCTACATTTATATTCTTACTGAAGTCAAAAGGTGAAGATCGAGCTTTAAAGAGTTACTCAGTGCAGCAGGGGTGGCGTGATGATGAATGTGCTCGTCTGATCCAGAGCAGGACGTATCATTTTTTCTTCTTCTCTGACCTATATTCCACATTGTGCTCCAACCATGAAACCTCAGAATGGCATTGACCACAAATTAGAAATTATATTTTGAATAGGACTGAGATTATATGTTCCGTATATATATATATATATATATATATATATATATATATATATATATATATATATATATATATATATATATATATATATATATATACATATATATTTCTGGGCAAAAAGATGTATCTAGCTTTTGGATTGGAATTGCTCTGTAGCAGTTTTGGAGAAGAATGCACATCTCTATAATCAGATGTGATGGCTAGACTACCTGTGTCAAAAGCACAGTCTTCAAACACATCCTAGCCATTAGCCACCCTGACACCAGCATAATGTCATTTAAATGACTGCTGTGTGTCCAGATGTCTAGAGAACAGCAGTGCTTCCCTCAGATAATCCAACACATCTGTGCTGCAGAAATTGACACATCTGATGAAAGAGATGGAGAAAATCCATAAGCTGCTAAAAATGGAGCCACTTTATTCAGCATGTGTGGATTCTGTATTCGACTTATTCTTAGAGATCCACTATATTCAGCTATAAACACTTATAACATGTTTACAATGATGTAAACTCACATATACAGTATTAAACTCATATAATTTATACCAGGGGCCCTAAAAGATCACATGACCAGGCAAATTTATCAGACATTTTAGCTGTGGAAAAGAAATCACAGACTTGCTAAGTGACAATATTTGCATAATACTGCAATATGTCTCTTAATTATCAGCTAGAAAAAAAAATAATAATAATTTGAAAATAGCTAGCAAAAATGTTATCACTCAAACTTTTTTCATTGTATATTTTAGACTATGATTTTTTAAAACATATGCTCCTCCTACTGTCCAAAGTACAAACACATCAGCATTTTGAAATATCTTTATGCATATATTTTGCAGTATAGTATGGTCCGGGTTTTTTATTTATTTATATATATATATATATATATATTTTTTTTTTTTCAACGTCTATCTAAACACTGGCTCAGACCACATTCAGAACAAGTCTTTTTGAGTTCAATACTGTTTCAAACCTTCATGGAGTTGCTCTTGAAATTGCCAAATTGAAATGAGTCATTATTTCATCAGTGCTTTTGCATGAAAATGATATGTATCATTGCCAAATTTTCACAATACCATATAAATTGGGACTAAAAAGGACCTACAGTTATAAAACTATACAACACTGTAAACAGTATCATAAAAGACCATGATGCATTATCAGTCTTCAGTCTAAACACTGCCATTAATAAGAGAATTATCACAAGCACAAGAGACTGATATGAGGAATCAGAGTCTCTGGAAAACACACAGGGGTGTAAAGCAGTTTCACACCGTCAGGAAAGAGTAATGCGAAGAAAATGAATGTTGCACATCTCTCAAAGCTTGATAGTATTAATATCCAGAAAAAATGTAGAAGCTTCAATAAATAAGTACAAACCCCATTCCAAAAAAGTTGGGACACTGTACAAATTGTGAGTAAAAAAGGAATGGAATAATTTACAAATCTCATAAACTTATATTTTATTCAGAATAGAATATAGATAACAGATCAAATGTTGAAAGTGAGACATTTTGAAATGTCATGCCAAATAATAGCTAATTTTGGATTTCATGAGAGCTACACATTCCAAAATAATTAGGACACGTAGCAATAAGAGGCCGGAAAAGTTAAATGGACATATAAGGAACAGCTGGAGAACCAATTTGCAACTTTTTAGGTCAATTGGCAACATGATTTGGTATAAAAAGAGCCTCTCAGAGTGGCAGTGACTCTCAGAAGTCAAGATGGGCAGAGGATCACCAATTCCCCCAATGCTGCAGCAAAAAAATAGTTGAGTAATATCAGAAAGGAGTTTCTAAAAGAAAAATTGCAAAGAGTTTGAAGTTATCATCATCTACAGCGCATAATATCATCCAAAGATTCAGAGAATCTGGAACAATCTGTGTTCATAAGGTGCAAGCCTGGAAAACCATACTGGATGCCTGTGGCATGGGCAGCTTACACATCTGGAAAGGCACCATCAATGCTAAAAGGATATCCAAGTTCTAGAACAACATATTGTCATTTTCCAACATGACAATGCCAGACCACATACTGCATCAATTACAACATCATGGCTGAGTAGAAGAAGGATCCAGGTACTGAAATGACCAGCCTGCAGTACAGATCTTTCACCCATAGAAAACATTTGGTGCATCATAAAAATTAAGATGTGACAAAGAAGACCTAAGACAGTTGAGCAACTAGAAGCCTGTATTAGACAAGAATGGGACAACATTCATATTCCTAAACTTGAGCAACTTGTCTCCTCAGTCCCCAGACGTTTGCAGACTGTTTTAAAAAGAAGAGAAGACGCCACACAGTGGTAAACATGACCTTGTCCCAATTTTTTTGAGATGTGTTGATGCCATGAAATTTAAAATCAACTTATTTTTCGCTTAAAATTACACATTATCTCAGTTTAAACATTTGATATGTCATCTATGTTGCATTCTGAATAAAATATTTACATTTGAAACTTCCACATCATTGCGTTCTGTTTTTATTCACAATTTGTACAGTGTCCCAACTTTTTTGGAATTGGGTGTGTAAAACACATCTATGATTCACTTTAGTACACCTACTTCATATTCTCTGTGATTCCAACAGCCAAACAATCAGCGTTCACGGACCATACGCTGCTTTGCTGTCAGATATTTTTTATTTGTTGTGCTTTTCAACTCGTGCTTTCATTTTTAGAAAGCACTGTGTGGGTTACTGGTGAAAATGTTGCTTAATGAAAAGAGGTTTAAATGAAATGTAGCTGTTTTTTTTACAGCAATATTTATTGAGCAGAAAAGAGTCTGATATTTGACTGAAGAAAACATTATGATAACAGGTGAAAGGAATGCATTTATAAATTATGCTGATTTCACTTTGCTGTGTAAGGAAGCCTATTGTCGCATTTCATATTCCAGTGAATATTTCTCAGAGTGAGTTTTTTTGTACAGCCAATTTATGTATAGAAACAGAACTCTTGAACATCAATACTGATACTTTTTTATGAAAAAATTATAATTCATAACTAACATGTTTCACACTGAATGGGGTGGACTGACAAAATGAGAACCTGCTGTTTATTAAAGGGTTAGTTCGCCCAAAAATGAAAATTATGTCATTAATAACTCACCCTTATGCTGTTCCAAACATGTAAGGCCTCCTTTTATCTTCGGAACACAGTTTAAGATATTTTAGATTTAGTCCGAGAGCTCTCAGTGCCTCCATTGAAGCTGTGTGTACGGTATACTGTCCATGTCCAGAAAGGTAAGAAAAACATCATCAGAGTAGTCCATGTGACATCAGAGGGTCCGTTGGAATTTTTTGAAGCATCGAAAATACATTTTGGTCCAAAAATAGCAAAAACGACGACTTTATTAAGCATTGTCCGTGTCTGTGTGAGAGAGAGTTCAAATCAAAGCAGCTGGATTTCCGTTTTGTGAACGAATCATTCAGTTCACCAAATCGAACTGAATCGTTTTAAACGGTTCGCATCTCTAATACGCATTAATCCACAAATGACTTAAGCTGTTAACTTTTTTAATGTGTCTGACACTCCCTCTGAGTTCAAACAAACCAATATCCCGGAGTAATTCATGCACTCAAACAGTACACTGACTGAACTGCTGTAATGAACAGCGAGCCGAGCCAGATAACGAACAATAGACTGACTCGTTCACGAGTGAAGAACCGGTTGCATCGGTGTTCGGATCACCAGTAGTTCTTTCGGACAGTTCGATTCAATAAACCGGTTGAAGAAAACGGTTCACCAGTTCTTTTGCGCTCGAAGTAATGGCGTCATTGGCGATGATTGCCCTTGATTCAAGCCTTCGGTTTACCCGCACCCATAACACTAGCACAGAATCAGTTCAGAATCAATCACCAAAAGAATCAGTTCAGTTCAGACGCTCTGTGTGTCGGTCTGCTTCACGCTGAATCACACATGCGCAGTATCATCAGCTCCTCGGTTCACGAATCGGACACGTCTGACAGAAATGGTTCTTCACTTGTGAACGAGTCAGTCTATTGTCCGTTATCTGGCTCGGCTCGGTGTTCATCACAGCAGTTCAGTCAGTGTACTGTTTGAGTGCATGCATTACTCCGGGATATTGGTTTGTTTGAACTCAGAGGGAGTGTCAGCCACATTAAAAAAGTTAACATCTTAAGTCATTTGTGGATTAATGCGTATTAGAGATGCGAACCGTTTAAAACGATTCAGTTCGATTTGGTGAACTGAATGATTAGTTCGCGAACCGGAAATCCAGCTGCTTTGATTTGAACTCTCTCTCACAACAAACACGGAAGACAAGACAATGCTGAATAAAGTCGTCGTTTTTGCTATTTTTGGACCAAAATGTACTTTCGATGCTTCAAAAAATTCCAACGGACCCTCTGATGTCACATGGACTACTCTGATGATGTTTTTCTTACCTTTCTGGACATGGACAGTATACCATACACACAGCTTCAATGGAGGGACTGAGAGCTCTCGGACTAAATCTAAAATATCTTAAACTGTGTTCCGAAGATAAAAGGAGGTCTTACATGTTTGGAACAGCATAAGGGTGAGTTATTAATGACATAATTTTCATTTTTGGGAGAACTAACCCTTTAACACTGAATTGAGAATAACCCTCTCTTACCTAGGAAAAAAGTTAAATAGTATGTAAAAACACAGTTGTGTCTGTATTTGTACTGCGTATGCTTCATGCATTTTCAGCTAAATTTAAAA